>NC_134807.1:39972637-39987637 GCF_046742065.1 Oratosquilla oratoria | reverse complement strand
TACACTCACACTTGCCCCCCTTTCCCTTGTATAGTGGAACTATACAGTCACTCTTCCAGTCCTCCGGTACTCTACCCTATCTCCAGCAAACATTCAACAACCTCACCAGCCAGTCCACAATCACTGTACCTACCGTTTGTAGACATTCTTCACGCCATCCATCCAGACCAGGTGCCTTACCTGCTTTCATCATCTTAACAACTGCCTTCACTTCATCCTTCCTTATTTCTCCTCCATTTTCCTCACTCATCACGGTCATTTTCTTAGCATTTCCTACTGCAACTATCTTTCCCTCCCTATCCTCCTTCATATTTAGCAACTCCCTAAAGTATTCTGCCCATCTTTTCCTTACTGCCTTCTCTTCCATTATCATCTCTCCATCTGCACCTTTTACCTTTTCTTCTCTACTTGATTCGCCTCCTCTTCTTCTCTTAATATCTTTCAAAAACATCTTTTTATTACTTTAAAAAATTTCTGTCATACTCTTACCCCATTTCACATCTGCTCTCCTCTTTGCCTCCTTTACCTTGTGCTTTACTTCTCATTTCTTTTCTTTGTACCTCTCATATGATTCCTTCGTCCTATGTTGTAACCAATCTGTGAAAGCTTGCTTCTTCTTTTCTACAACCTTCTTTTTTCCTCATCCCACCATTCACTACCCTTTCTTCTATTTCCTCCTGTCGTTGTTGTTCCACACACCGTCTTTGCACACTTTGTAATTCCCTCCTTGAACCATCCCCATTCCTGCTCCACACCTAGCTCTACTCTATCCTTCACTCCCTCCCACTCCTCTCTCAGCTTCTTCTTGTACTCCTTCTCCTTTTCCTTTTCATTTAAAGAGTTCACTCTAAGCACATCCCTACCTTATGTCCTTTTCCTTTTTCTCCATCTATCCTCCACTCTCAACTTACCTTCCACCAGAAAATGATCTGATATTCCCCCACCCTCTCCCCTTAGCACATGTACATCATTAACTCTTCCTATCATACTCCTATCTACCACTACATAGTCCATTAACGCTCTATCTACCACCCTTCCATTCACCACCCTCTCCCATGTGTACTTATGCTTGACTTTCTTCCGAAACACTGTATTTCCTATCCTCAACTCTCTTTCTAGGCACATCTCCACCATCAACTCTACACTACGATTTCTTCCTGGAACTCCACATTTCCCAACCACTCCGTCAATTGGTTCATTTCCTATCCTCGCATTAAGGTCTCCCAGTACTATTACATTGACATTTCTCCTTAATCCCTCTATGCACTCATTTAAATCTATCCAAAAAGCCTCCCTTTCCTATACACTTTTCTTACTACCAGGCCCAATGCACTTACAAAAACCCACATCTCCTTTCCCAGTTTCACCTTCGTCCACATTATCCTTGAGGAAACTTCCTTCCACTCCACTACTCGTTTCCCTATCTCGTCACTTACTAGTATAGCTACCCCTTCTCTCCCTCGCCCTCTCTTCATTCCTGATAACTTCCCATTTACACTCCCAAACTTACACTCGCCCTTCCCTCTCAACTTAGTTTCACTCAAAGCCAACACATCCATCTTTCTTCTCACAAGCATGCTACCTATGTCTTCCCTTTTACTCTTATCTGTACCACATCCACACACATTAAAAGACCCAAACCATAAGGTGCTGGTTTGAAAATTCCTAGACCCTCTTATGCCTTTACTTTTTTTTAGGAATGTCCCCTGTGGGGCTACAGGGTGCATGGTCCCAATCCCCGTCCCTTTCTTCTCGCCTCTTACGATCCAAGTGGAAATACTTGGTGGCAGTATTCTTTTGCCCCCCCACAGGGTAGGTAGGCGAAAAAGGAAATGAATATTCAGAGAAATTGTACAGGACAGTAACAAGGGGTTGGGGGACAGCATAACGGTGGGACAGTATAAAAGTGTCATCATTTCTCTATGAACAGAGTTTTCCTCTATCACAGACAAAATTATGTGTTGCTCTAGTCCGTAGGGGCGCCCCATATAGACCCTAAAGTATCAACTGCATGTTACTTTGCCACAATAACATGCAGCCAATGCTCCAGACGGGATATTTTATTCATTTTTTTCTTTATATATGTTTTTAATTAAGAAATTTTGATCATGGTGCGCTTATGTCAGCATAGAAATTATATTATGGAGGTAAGGACAAATTAAAAAGAATAGGAATTCAAAGAAGGGTGAATTTTTGTGGCAAAACGAAAAAAATATATATAACGCTGGACAGCGACATTTTTGCTACATCTTGTCAGATATATTGCTTCTTTTCTACAATATTTTTCTACAATAATTGTGTGATTGGAATGACAGGTTCCTAAATGTTTTTTATTGAATTTAAAACAACTTTATTTTCTTGTATCTCAAGTATGAAAATATGTGTACGTGATTTGGTGCACCTGCAGTTCGTATGTTCACTTGTACATCACGGAAAGAAGAATAAAAAGAAAATCAAATGAGGGAGGTTTGGACAGAAATTTAGGAAAGAAAAGGGCTTCATTGAGAAATTTATACATAAAAACTTGAGTAAAGAATATATGGTATAAGAGTTAGGAGACTGTATAGAGAACGTATAGTGAGAGAAGAAGATATTTAAAAAGGCGTATGCACGTAGAGGGGAAGAAGGTTTGTATAACAAAGATAATTAGGTAAACAAGAATTAGAATGACTGGAGTTAAAGAAAATATAAAGAGCTTTCACCATAATGTGTTTAGATAAAGCCGAATCTATTTTATATAATAGGTGCTCAAATAGCCTGGTGTAGTGGAAAATTATTAACTTGGTGATAACAAAACATCAAAGCGAGAAAAAGGATTCTGATGAAAACACGAGAAGACAAGAACCCTAATTGAGCATAAGATTAGGGTAATAATAGAGTGGAAGGTGCAGGAAGGAGTAAGAATTTTTAAGATATTTGTGGTCAGAGATGTGCTTCAAGGTTAAGAGCTGTAAGATGATAGAGGTAAGTAAATAAAAAAGAAAAGAAAAGTAATTATAATGGGTAGATTATGAAAAATAAGGAAAAAGAAAAAATTAATTAGAAAACCAAGGGTGAAGGGATACACGAAGATGATGGACAGAAAACAAGTTGAGAAAAGTGAGGGAAAACGAGGACCAAAACAGAGGAGAGGTAAAATAGGCACCAATAAAGGTAACGAAGGAGACGAGGGAAGAGGGGTGCAATGAAAGACGAATATATTCGTCTGAGTAAAGGGACAGGAGATGAATAAAAGATGAAAAGAGAGAAGGAAAGAAAGGGGCAATGGATAGAGATAAACCTACATAAATTGATGACAACTTTAATATATTTTTCTGCATAACGGCAGAGAATCATATTTAGCCTAGATTAGGACATCAGGCTGAAATAAATCATGGTAGGAAACATGGTTTCTGGAAAATGTGAGACAGAAAAAGCGCATGGACGGAGAAAACTAAGATAACAAGGTTTGTAAATTTAGGTAATAAACAATGTCTAGGGAAGCCACGGTCTGAGGAGCGGGATGGTGTGAGAAGAAGGAAAGCTAAAAGAGAAGAGGACAAGGAAAGAGAGGGAAAAAAGAGGGGGGTTTATAGGTAAGGAACGGAAGGGAGAGAAAATAATGGGATGGGAGGGAAAGGAAGGGCAGGGAACAGAGACGAGTATAGGAAAGGCAAGTAAATATTAGGGAAAGTTTGGCAGAATGGGGGGAGGGAAAGGGTGGAGAAGTGAAGAAATAAGAGGATAAGAAAGGAAAGAGGAAAGGAGTGGGGAGAATGTATTAGTGGAACAGAAAGGAATGAAAAAGAGAAGGGGATGAAAACTGAAGATAAAAAGGAGAGGAGAGGAAAAAGTAAGTAAAAGTAACATGTGGAGTGGAGAAAAGTGGAGGAGTGTGGGAGGAAAGGAAAAATAAATGGAAGGGAACGAAGGAAGGATAGAGAAAAGAACGAATAACAATGAATGAAAATAAACGGGAATACAAAAGAGGGTGCCGGAGTAGGAGAGGGGAGGAATATGGAGGAAAGAAAGTAATGTTGAGACTTAGGACAGATGAAAAGGGGTAGGAGGGTAGAAAGAAGAAGAAAGAAATGGTAAGGAAGTAAGGTAAGTGAGGTAAGTAAGAAAAATATCATCTGTACAGAGGAAAGAAGAAAGAAGTAAGTGGAAATATGAGGATCAAAAAGAGGCTGACAACTGAATAGATTCCACGGCCCTTGCAAAGTAAGCAGGGCTAAGGAACAAAAACTTTCCTCCAAAATTTTCCGCCGAAGAAGTGGCTCTCCATGAACAAGTCTGAAAGACCAAGTGGTCTTTGTATGAGCTACTTTTATGTTTTCTGAGGTTGTATTCGTTTATTCCTACAATAAAGTTGCTAAATAAGAAACAAAGATAACAACAACAAAAAGATCCCATGATTTTGGTTCTTCTAGAAGCTACGTAAAAGGTAATATGATGTAATACTCATTTCTATTTCTTCCTCTGTGTCTCTCTTTGTCTCTGTATCTGTACAAACATACATACATACATACATATATATGTATACACACACACATACACACACTTAATGTATGTATGTATGTATATATATATATATATATATATCATGTATATATATATATGTATATATATATGTATGTATATATATACATATGTATATATATATATATACATATACATATACATACATAAACATATATATATATATATATATATAAATATATGTATATATATATACATATATATATATGTATATATATAAATATATATATATAAATATATATATATATATATATATATAATGCTCTCTCTCTATAGCTTTTTCTCCTTTCTTTTCTCTTTTAGACCAGCCTTTGTATGGAGCAAGAATTCTCCTTCTGGTTTGCTTTTCTATTGTATCCCAGGGTCCACAAACCGACGTGAAACTGAATATTCAGGAGAAACTCATGCAAAGACCTAGTTTCCTTATATTCAGTTTTTCTTAACACAAAAATGAATAAATAACAAATTTCCGCTGACCTGGGCAGAGGATACTTCCCAGGACACCAAATCGACTTCTCGTCATTATTTTAGATAGTAGTTTCGTCAAACTAGAATATTTTGAAAACTTGTTTTTGCTTGATATTCAGTGAAATATTTTATCAACTGGCATTGATTCTTTGTTTGATGTGCTTTCTTCTCAGATGACTTAGATCACCTCAGATCTACAATAGTATAATCAAAATAATTTCATCCACTGTCATCAGGTGGAAACTTGGGTTATGAGATTTCAGATGGACAACTTTAGACAAAGTGTCTTAATGCTTTGTTGGTTACCCCGTGATTTCCTTGATGCAGTATCTGAAATACGTTCAGAACTATGTAATATTGGTCTGAAATATTTTATTATTTTGTCTTCACCACTTTAGGATCCAATCTGAACGCATCGCAGCGACATAATAGCATTAATAATGATGATAACAAACGATGAAATGAATTTATTATCAAATTGATTAATCTATTTATACAAACCTACAATTGGTGATTTTCCAAGTGAGCGATCACTTTTGCGATATCATAATGATTTTTTTTAATGTTAGTAAAATATTTTCATATTTTATCTGCGTATGATGTTTCTTTTGGTTGAATGAATTATGGAAGGTTATCGGAACAAGTGTAAATAATCTTCTACACTCTATTAATAGGTGACTCTCCAAAGGTTGATGACATCTTTGATATATATATAAAAAAAGTGAGAAGCCTACAACAGGAGGCGCGTATCTACGGCCGAAGCCATCCCCTTGGCCATATGCGCTTGGACTACTGGGTCAAGTGACAGTCCCTGCTGGGAATCGAAGAGAATGGCAGGATTTGAATCCACAACTAAGTGGATACGAGTCATGCACGCTTTCGTTTACACCACCAGTGGTCATATCAAAGAGGGATTTGTAAATCTTAATCTGAAAAATGCCTCGCGGGTATTTTTGTCATATTGCTACGCATAGTAGCCTTGCTAGAACAAAACTATCTGGTGGTAGCGAAATCAGATATATTAGTTAGCAAGGAGAGTGAAGCGATGGAAAATCTTAGGAACAGCAATCGATTTGAAAGGGATACGAGCTGACCCAACCTCAATTTTGATCGGGACATCTTTTCACTGAGATATTTGATTATCTTTTCAATACCAGAGGAAGGGTGAGTCAACAGCTGCTTAAACTCTGACCGTATAGGCGTGACTAATGATTTACTAAAGTAGCCTTTCATAAGCCAGTAAAAGATGGTAAGTTGTCAATAACAGAGAAAACATTAGAAAATACATTACCAAAATAGCTTTAACCTTTCCTTGTCATTTTCTTCGTAAGTCAGAAGAAATGGAGATATCATTGATACCAGTGAAAGAATGAAAAATCTAAGGGTCAATAATCGACCTGAATGAGGAAATAGTTGACTGAGTTTCCGGCTCGTGTGAGAAATCCCTTCGCCTCTGTTATTTGATGAAATCACACGGTGTCTCCTATAACGACATCTGTCGGCTGCCACACGTTCCAGCCCTCACAGCCATGTCCACATGCTTTTTCTTTCCTACCCTGACTGCTATGCTCAGCCCGGTAGACAGAAAGACTTTTGAAACCAATAGAAATCCTATCAATATCAAATGTCCCCATCAAATTGACGTACGGGCAGTCGTGTTATCATTTTACTTATTTTCATTTTTACTATTGGTTATAACTTTCACTTCCTTTTTGATTGGCACCTTATTCATTTTTTTTATCAACGAAAAGCATGTCTTTCAGTGGCATACAGTAAGAGAGCTAACCACATCATGTAAAACGAAATACAATGCCTTCCAGAAAAATAAAATACTTAGATCTTTGTAGGAGATCATAAGATTACCTACAAGACTGAGGATTGAAGAATGTCATTCCATCTCACATAAAGCTCATACTATTTTCTATTCTATTTTTTTCTGCTCAAGCTCTGCCTCAGAAGGGTAGGGTAACAATCCGATAACAAATATTATTTTGTCATCCCATTTCTCATAAAGCTGACACAATTTTCCATAGGATTTTTTCCGTTCAAGCTCTGCTTCAGAAGGTTAGAGTAATAATCTGATAACAAATATTATTTTGTCGATACACAAAACAATATGTTTTACTGAACTGATATTCTTTAGGATTCTTTTTTCTATATAGAAATTTTGCATTAACTTAGTAGCCCTACTTCAGCCTAGATACATCGTCTCCATAGGTTGAAATGAAACCTGGAAGATATGCAGTAGGATTACCATATATATAAAGAAAATTCTAAACAACCATGCTTGGGGACGTATCTGCACCGATTGAAAACGCCATATGCTAGTCAATATGAGGGCAATAAATGGCCCCATCAGATAATAAATAAGATTCCACATAATCTTTAGATTTTTTTAGTAAAAAATTAAATTCGAGGAACGTGCAACTGAATACTCTTAGTCGATTTGAAGGGGTCTTCAGTGTCATTTGTAGTCAATCAGACAGGACAAGTCGCAGTCATCGCTGACTGTTGGTAAAGATGTAAGATTCTCCTCCAGTGCATCACAGCAACGCAGAATAATCATAATTAAATGTATCAATATCAATCTGAATTACGTAAATAAGTCTTGCTTTTATTGAAACGATAATTCATATAATAGAATCTCCCTTCCACCATCCTGTGTTCAAGTTTTATATCTCAGGTTCTATACATCATAATGTTTTACAAGATAGAAGGAAATCATTGCAAGGCAAAATTGTAAAAACAGTAAAGACAGAAATCAGAAAGAAGAAAATATGTAAAGACAGATGATTATAAGGAATGAGGTGGAATAATGACATAAAATGAAGAGTAGGAATATAGGTATTAGAAAAAATAAGCGAACAAAGAGAAAAATGGATCGAAAAAGAAAGAAAAATGATGACATGAAAAAAGGGGTAGGAATATTAAATAGGAAGAAATAAAAGGAGGAGAAACAAAAGTGAGAGGAAGAATAAACGGAAGAGAGAGGACGTCTTGAATGAGAGTTTACCCAAAGGGCGAAGAGAGTCGAAGGATCAATGAAGAGTATCGTAAAACGCAGTAGGAAGGAAAAAGAAAAAGAAGAAGACAAAGGAGACGCCTTCAGGAGTGACTGCGAGAAGAATGTGTGTTGCTGGAGGGGGTTGGGGAAGGTGCAGAAGAGTTCGACATATAAAGAAGGGAGCTGATGTGGGTCATGAAAAGAGTGGAGGAAGGAGAGTGAGATAAAGATAAAAAAGAATACTGTGATATTTCGAAATGAAGAAACTCGGTGATATTCAGAAGCTAAGAGAGAACAAAAAAGTCATGATAAAAAATTCTGGTAGTGCTAAAACTGTTTGATAACTGAGTATAGAGGAACGAAGAACGTTAACTAACCTGGAGGGGAGAATGTCGAGATATCTTTGCGATAAAAAAAAAAGGGGGTAATGACCGCCTGTATAAAAACATTCACATAGAGTACATACTACATCCACATATAATATACAGTTAAGGAATACATTTTTATGCATAGATACCATATATATATATATATATATATATATATATATATATATATATATATATATATATATATATATATATATATATATATAATTCTTCATTGGAAATACCAATACCATACGTACATTGTTCGGAACTGGATAGTTCTTTACTGCTTCTACCTTTTCATTTATTGTACTAAGTCCATGCCTGTCTTATTCATATCCCAAAATAAGTAACAAGTTTCAAGTTTCACTTTCAATCCTGCTTCAACTAGTCTTGAGAATACCAAATCTAATTTCTTAAAGTGCTCAGTCGCTGTTTGGGAAACTTAAAATATCATCTAGAAACACACTGGCAGTGTTTCCTAACAACCCATCTAGAATTGTATACATTAATCTCATGTACATTAATGGACTATTTGATAACCCAAAATGCAATTCGTTTGAACGCATAGTGTCCTGTTGGTGTAGAAAAAGCTGTGAGTTCTCGTGAGTTCTCATGCAACTCGATCTGCCAGAACGCAGACTATAGTACTAAAATACCTAGTCTCGATTCCCAAACTTCTAAGAATTTCTCCTATTACCAGTAACGGTAATTTGTTGGTTACAGCCTATTTATTCATTTCCTTATAATCAATCACTGGACGCATGGTACCATCTGGTTTTGGCACCAGGATAAAAGGGAAATTCCATTCACTTTTACTGTGTTCATTAATATCCTACGCCAACATTTCAGTGATCATTTGATCTATAATGGCTAGTTTGGAATCTGGTTATCTGTAGGTAGGTATATAGATAGGTTGAGTCCCTTTTTTTTTTTTTTTAATTCGTTATCTGATATTTTAACACAGTTGTTTTGACCAAGGCGTCTCCCGGAAGAACGATTGCTTTATTATGCTTCAAGAGCACATTTACTCCTTTCAATTGCACTTTACCCTGTTAATTGCTCTGGAGTGTAATAATGTCCAGTTTATTACGCCACCTTCCACAATTAACAAAGCTTCGTTTCAAGTTGATGAATTAGTAATTTCGGGGATTTCTTCAACATCTGAGTTGGGTACACTATAAGAGACTTTATGTTCCGTTTGTCTGGACCGCTCTGCCCCGTTATCCGACCTATCATTGTTATTTTCTTTATCTATATCAAGATATTCTCTTATTGCTGATAATGGCTCTAAGTCTGGTTGATTTAAAAGTGGGATTAACTGTGAATTCATTAAGATCCCAAGCTCAGTAGGACATATGATCATGCTCTCTTTTCTCATAGTAGCAAAATTGGGAAAACAGAGTCTTTTACAACTATCACTGGAATGTGCAAATGCTCATTTATATACAAGATGACCTCTAATTTAACCTTACCTAATGTTTTAATTAACTTCCATTTACTCCTTCCAATGAGTAATGGATTAGTTCCAAGATTTTTATTCCTGGTTTCAATTACTTTAAAACTTTTGTACTTATAATATTAACTACAGATCCTGTATCAACAAATATTCTAATTGGTTTATTGAACACTCTACCCGTAATAAGAGGTCCCACAGAAGTCCTTCAAATTGTTATAGTCAGTTTACAATTGTTTTTGATGTCTGTGTTTTCTTTCAGCATTTTATCACTCATCTCCCTGACACAATACTGTCTATTTGTATTTCTATGGTTATCTCTGTAGTGTTGCTTTATTCTGTGTCTGGGGATTTTCCTCTTGCTTTTGGATGAGTACAAAAAAAATTCATTATTGTACAACTCTGTGTTTTATGTCCTATCCACTGGTGAAACAAACAGAAAGGTGGGTTTCTACAATGATATTCATCATGACACTTATATTTGCAAGTTCTACAAAAAGTTTTATAATAACATTCTTGTGTTTTATACCTCCAGGTATTGTAATTGTAATATTCAACTCTAGCATTCCTCAATGTGCTTCTGACTCTATGTTCAGATCATCTGTTTCTGTAATCACTTCTAGAGTTCTTAGTTTCTTTCTGCTGTTGCATTCCCATTGTCATCACACACGTACTAATTGCTTTATTTTTACTATAACCTTGAAGACGGTAATCTATCTTCCCTAAATCCATTGTTTGTTTGGGATCTTTATACAGCTTTTCAGCAGTTATTTCATCAAAACTGTAGCCCGAGAAAATTTTATTTTATCACTAGATCTTTCTATCATATATGAATACTTCAACATAGAAATCATGTCTTTAAACCATCTAATTTCGGTAAATATTCTGTGTTAGTTTCACTTGTCTTTACTTTCTTTATTATTATAACCAAAGACTTTATAGGATCATGACCACACTTTGACTAAAAATGTTTATTAAATGCCATCTCATAAGCTTCATATTGGTTGATATATTCCATTTGCTGGATTTTTAGGGGGCCTAGCTCAACCTTTCTCAGAATTTACATTTTCTTTTAAAATTTAAATGTTTCTTTTTTCATCTGTAATGTTTTTAGTGACAATTAAAGTGTCGATTAAACTAAACTAAAAAACCTATTAACTTCCATGGTGTTTTCTTCCCGTATTCATACCTTCAGTGTTTTTAAAGTGGAATTAAATTGACTGCATCCTACTACGTCCTCACACGTACGGCGCGTACCTCACACGTACATCAACTACGTCTTCCTAGTCCCTCTCGTAGTCCTTGTAGTCCCCTCGTTCACTAGTAGTAGTAGACCCTCTCGTTCACTGTTGCTTGTAGCTCGTCCCGTCGTAGTCAGCATGCGCGTGGATGCGTGCTTGTAGTTTGTTGCACCTGTCTCGTAAACGTACAGGTTTTTGCACTAAGTCCTGTAGATGTAGTATTTTGCACTGATCTTAATCACCAGTCTCTTCGTTAGTAGCGTTAGGTTTCATTCGTTTCGTCTCTAGCTTCCGCCACTGTTACCTCTGTAACCACCATTCCCCTCACTATAGCCCCTTTCACTACTCTGTTTTCGTCGCTATGGGCCTATTTTCTTTTGTGCTTTTACTTTATATTTTTCTCTCACCAATGCCTTTGTTAAGTATGATTATTCGCTTACTATTTTCATCTGTAGGAAGTGTCAGTTAATATTACTGTCTAAGAGAGGGGAATTAAACGGAGCTTAATTTTTCTTTCTATTCTTCCCGAATATCAATACAGTTGGTTCTTAAAGTTACACCAAAGGACTCTCGTCAGGAACTCTCAATTTGTTTACTAGGTCAATTCTTCAATGACGTCATAATATAATTTAGTCCAATGATCTTTATTTTTATATCTAAGATCCTCCCCTAAGTTTGTGAACCAATTTAATTTTTTCCTCCTCCACCTTTTCTCTCATCAGAAGGCCTGTTACAAACTCGTAAGCAATACTACTTACTCAAAAAATCTCGATATCAATGCACCACTGACTTAGTTTACATACTGTTACATCACCATAAAATGAACATTATACAACAATAAAATCGGGTCCCTGGTGACTTTTTGTAAACATTTAGGCGGGGAGCAACCTTCTGCAGTTTCTTTGCTTATGAACTGTTGTTTATCAAACACCCAACTCATAAAAATCAAATTCTCGCCACCTAACCCTGTATCTACCTCTCTTACTACCCACTTGTCTACCAGCCTTTTACAGACATACACACACGCACACACACACACACACACACACACACACACACACACACACACACACACACACACACACACACACACACACACACACACACACACACACACACACACACACACACATATATATATATATATATATATATATATATATATATATATATATGTATATATATATGTATATATATATATATATATATATATATATGTATGTACGTGTGTGTGTGTGTGTGTGTGTGTGTGTGTGTGTGTGTGTGTGTGTGTGTGTGTGTGTGTGTGTGTGTGTGTGTGTGTGTGTGTGTGTGTGTGTGTGTGTGTACCATATATATATATATATATATATATATATATACATATATATATATATATATATATATATGTATATATATATATATATATATATATATATATATATATATATATATAAACATTGTAAGTGAAGGAAACAAAATAAAATTCTAGTGGAAGAGATTTTGCAGGGAAGGAGATAAGTCTAACCAAATTACGTTAATGTAAGAAATGTGCTAAAACAATGTACATCACAGTATAAAAATAGTAGCACGTGTTAGAGAATGCAGTAACCTGAGAAGAAGAGAAGTAAAGGAATATAGCAGATGAAGACAATATTAAAAACAGAAGCTGGAATATGATGATGAAGGTAAGAAGAATAATGTATGGAGAAAAGAAAAGTGGAGGAAGGGTAATTGATTGAAGAGAAAGTAAAAATAAAATGAGTTGTGAAGAGATGGAGAGATGAAAAGAAAGAAATGAGAATAGGAAAAGGACTGTCTATGGTACTTAGAGAAAGTTAAGGAATGCAGGATAGAGGGAAAGAAAAAATAGAAGGAAGCTAGAGTAAGATTAAAATGAATGGAGGAAATAAAATTGAATTACAAACGCAAAATATGAGGCAATATATCAGAGTGAGAAGGCGTTGAAATATACGGTACTTTGAAAGATTGGCATGATGGAGTGAAAGAAAGTGAAAAAGTGAGCGAGACAAAAGACATAAAAAAGAAACATGCTTGACAGGTGTAGAACAAGGAAAAAGAGAAGGGAAAAGAAGGGGAGGCGCAAGAAGAGGCGTAGGGAAAAGGTGGAGGACGAGAAGAGAGAGGATTATGGTGAGGAAAAGCAAAAGCCGGGGGAAGAAAAATAATAGGAGAGGAGAAAGATAAGGAGAATAAGGAGGAAGAGGAGGGGAGAGAGAAAGATCGGAAAGGAAAACGGAAAGGAGGACGAGGAAGAGGAGGAAGGGGAGAAGCATGAGAAAGAATAAGTGAAAGAGAAGATGGAGAGGGATGAGGAAGATCAGGTCGACGAAGAAAAGGGGTAGAGGAAAAATAGGAGGAAGAGTAGTAGTAGGATGAGAAAGTAAGGAGGTAGAGGTAAAATTCGGCAGAAAATGAGGAGTAATAAGAAGAAGGAGGTGAAAGAGGTCAAACACCGTGGAGGATGAGAAAAAAGATGGAGAAGGATGGTAAAGGAGGAAGAGGATGGGAGTAGAATGAGAATGAAATGGAGAAAATTATATAGTGGCCTGGAAAAACAAAATTTGAAAATATATTTAGGATGGAATTTGGGGCATACGAACAGAGCACAGGGGAAGTGAAAATCTTGTAGAAACAAAATTTTGAAGAAAACCTCTCACATTCATTCTTTTTTCATCAATCAATTTCATTCGGCCGTGTGGGAAGAGAACGTTGTTTTTCTACTAAAGAGGCTCATAAATGTCAATATAGATTAAAGTCGCCAAAGACAACTTAAATTAAATTTTCCTATTGTATTCAATTTGTATTTGAATTCCCAGTAAAACAAGTCTTGACCAATAATTCAATATGAAGTAACATTATCAGCAAAGTACAACCAACCTTTATGTGTACACTACTATTCACAACAAAAACATTTACTCTGACTTCTGGCAGATAATTCTATTTAGCAAAAAGAAACCCCTGCAAAAGGAAATTACTGTCTATATCTCCATTACCATGTTCACTGCTTTTCATCACTCAAGCTTTCTTTGATTTCTAACAGATAATTTAATTCAGTTGAGGTAATTTTTTCCGTATCGAAAAAGTTAATGAAAGGCCTCACCTCCATAAAAGATAAAAAAAAAAAAAAAAAAAAAAATTCACCCAAAGAGTTTAAGACTGCGCCACAGTAGAGATCCTTTCCCGGTTCCAGTTTATCCCCTAAGGATGAAAAACTCGTAATGGGAGTAATTAGTCCAAGTCTAAAATTATTCAATTTTAGCGCCTTCAACTTTAAGAAGCGTAACTCGGCAGCTCTAAAGTAATAAATTAAGTTTTCATATTTTCGTTCTTTGTTCAAAACCTAGTTTATTTTATTAACAAACTGATATTTCGTTTTTTCACAGTCTAGTTTATTAATAAGAGTTTTCAGTTTTGATTTTGTGTTCGTTATTCACAGGCTAGTCTAGTTTATTGGTAGTATTATGAATTTTAATTTTTCGTTCTTTGTTCACATTTAATTCTATTTTATTAATAAACATTTTGAATTTTTGTTTTTCGTTTTATTTATCAATGTATATTTACATTGTACTAAAATAAATTAGATTATTTTGAATTCACAAGAAAGTCTATTAGGAAAGACATCGACTAAACTCTATTGGGCTTCCAGATTAGCTTGTGTTTTCTCCAAGCTAGTGCTGAAACTCTGTATTCTTTATATCAGGCAAAGGGTAAAGATGTAATTGTCATGCTGTCCAGAACTTTGATTTTGTATATATATTTTAAAATATTTTAATATCTAACTCCAATAAGGCATCAAGGATACATATTCTCAAACGACGATTGATTAATAGAATATATGACGCAAATAATTCAGTGTATAAATGCTAGAATTATCACCATCAATAGAGAGTATGCACTAAGCCGAGGTGACGCGTTGCTTCATTCACACGCCGATGCCAT
>NC_134807.1:39965137-39967637 GCF_046742065.1 Oratosquilla oratoria | reverse complement strand
ATGCCCGGCGAGTTGCTGAAGCTGCAAGTCCATCTATAGAATATGATAATTCTCACTATCAGAAAAGAGCTGCAAAGAGAGCGTTGTCATATGTGTAAAAATTACAGCAAACTATCCATAATATGTTCGGTCTGCCGAAAAACTACATGTAAGCGACATGCTGTTGTAATGCTCAAGTGCAATAACTGCAACTAATTCCTGGTCTTCAATAATTTAGGGTGGTTGGAAGGGTTAGGTGTGGGGTCTGAATGACAGTCATTTCCACGCAGTAGACCCTGGGCAGGAAAGGTAATCAATTATGTACTTTGTATGGTGAAGAACTGTTAGAATTTATGAGACGGGCCATTTTGACCCGGAACGGATTAGATGTTACAGTGCTGGTGAATTAATGCAATTGTGAGCTGATTATAAATACTGACCATTCTAAACCTTAGGAAAGATATGCGAAAAAATGGCATTGCTATATGTTTAAAAAGGATAGCAAATTAAAAGCAATCTGCCAAAAAAAAAAAAAAATGTACGTAAGCACCGTGGTGTCACAATATTCAACTACATTAATTTCAACTAAAACCTATTCTTTAATAAAGTAGGGTGGCTGGCAGGGATAGATTTAAAGTATAATAGATTATAACGTTATTCCAGTGTACCCTGGACACGTATATTAATTGAAAAAATACTTTGTATGGCAAGAAAGTATCAGAATTTATAAGATAGGTCATTTTGACCCGGAGTAAACTAGATGTTATACTTTTTTACAGACCACAAAGGTTAAATAATTTCTGAATAGCTGTATGATCAGTCCACACTCTGGATATCCCAGTATCATATTTCTAAAACTTTCTAATGAATATATCACTGTTAAAATTTCTCTTTCTGTTATAGAGTAGTTTCTCTCTGCACTATTACAAAGTCTAGATGTGTAAGCTATTCTTTTCAAAGTTCCATTTCTCTCTTGCATCAGTATGTCTCCTAACCCTATGTCAGACGCATCAGCGCAAAAAATGATCTCTTTATCATAGTCTGGAATTATGAAAACTGGAGAACTCGTAAGCTTATCTTTCAACTTGTCAAAAGCTTGCTGTTATGCAGGTCTCTACATGAACTTTGAGTGTTTCCTCAACAAAGAACTTGATGGATTAGCTATGTCCGCATTACCTTGGATAAATTTTCTATAATATCCTATCACTCCTAAGAAACTTCTAACTTTTTGTACATTGTTTGGAACTGGAAAATTATTTGCTGCTTCAATCTTTGAATTCACTGTACTAAGTCCATACCTGTCTTTCTTATGTCCCAAATAAATAACACTGTCCTGCAATATTTTTTTTTTCATTTTTCAAGTTTTACTTTCAATCCTGTTTCAACAAGTCTTGAGAATATCAAATCTAATTTCTTGAAGTTCTTAGCCGCTATTTGGGAAACTATTAAAATGTTATCTAGAAATGCACTGGCAGCGTTTCCTAACAACCCATCTAGAACTGTATTCATTAATTTCATGTAAGTTAACGGACTATTACATAACCCAAATGGTATTCGTTTGAACTCATAGTGTCCCGTTGGAGCAGAAAATTATGTGAATTCTCGTGAGTCTTCATGCAACTGTATTTGCTAAAAAGTAGATTTGATATCTATAGTGCTAAAATACCCATTTTCAGTTCCCAAACTTCTAAGAATGTCCCCTATCATTGGTAATGGTAATCGGTCACGTACGGTATGTTTATTCAATTCCCTATAATCAATAACTGGACGCATGGTACAATTTTATTTTGGTACCAGGATCAGAGGGAAATGCCACTTACTTTTACTATGTTCAATAATATCCTGCGATAGCATTTCAGTGATCAGTTTATCTACAATGGCTAGTTTTGAATGTGGTACTCTGTTGGCAGGTATATAGATAGGTTGAGTCCCTGGTTTTAATTTGATCTAATGTTTTAAAACAGTTGATTTGACAAAGGCGTCCCCCGGCAGAGCAATTGCTTTATAGTACTTCAAGAGCAAAGCAACTAAGTTTTCATCCAACTCAGGGCAACTAGTAGGTTCTAGATGATACTTGTATTTCTTTCCCAACTCTGTTTTTTTCCTGAACTGAACAGATTGATGAAATTGGTTATTCCACCTCCTCAATACTCTGGAATAAAATCTTAATGGGTTTTGTACAAACTTGAAAACATACTATTTGTGTACCTTTTCTTAAGACTATATCTTTATTCAAAATAATAATCACTAATATTTCTACCACGTTCTTACTTGACCCTGAGTCTAATTTCAAACATTTTAATCTAATTGATTCTGGGATGATTAAAATTTCAAAGTCTACAGTGACTCCTTTCAACTGCATCTCAACCCTTTTAATTGCTTTGGAGTGTAATAACATCGACTTTATGACGCCATCTTCCACAATCAGCAAAGTTTCATTTGTAGTTGATGAATTAGTAATTTCTGGGATTTCTTGAACACCCGAGTTGGGTTCACTATATGGGATTTTACTTTCTGTTGG
>NC_134807.1:39947637-39957637 GCF_046742065.1 Oratosquilla oratoria | reverse complement strand
CCTCTGTCTGAAAAAAATTGTAGGGTTGCAATATATATATATATATATATACATATATATATATATATATATATATATATATATATATATATATATATATATATATATATACATGTGGCTATTATACATGTAGTTAATACCTTTCTTATCCCCGTCCACCTCTTTCTCTTTATTTCTTTGCTTTTCTTTCTTCTGTCTTCACACTCGGACACGCCTCACACCCTCTTTCACCCTCGCTATGCTTCATGTGTCTTCACTGCTTGTACTTAAGCACCCCCCGGACGGCCAACTGCGGTCCCCCCCGTGGAGATAATTGTACCCAGCTTTACACCTCGGAAATCCACGAACACTTATTCCTCTCCTGGGAGCCTCCTGTCTTCATGAGCCCTGTCAATATCATCGCGCACCCCAACGCCTAGAGACGGTGAAGGTGTATTAGAAGTCTGCTTGGGAATTTGCCAGGGATGGTGCTTGGGGCACAGGGAGAAAGGTAACGGCGAATATCTGTTGTCAGGGTGCATGTTCCTACTGATTGATTGATTGATTGATTGGTGGACTGATTGTTTGATCCTCGTGACAGGGATCAACGATGGGATCCTGTACGCGGTGGTTTGGTGAAACGGACGTCAGCGGGAGCCATTTCCCTGTCAATCTTCACATCCAATCAATACCTTCATCTTTATCAGGAGGTGTAGGCATTTAGTCTCTAGACAGGACCCTCTCTTAGTTTTGTGACTATTGTTCCTTAGTTTTTTTTCACAAATAGAGAGCTGAAAACCTTTAAATCGAAAAAATAAAAATAAAAAAACAGATTTGCATAAATATAACACATACAGGGTTTGAATGTTTCTTTCCAAAGAAATTTACGAGGTTCTGAGGACTGTGGATTTCCTGTCAATGAAACTAAATCGTACTATTTCTTATTATCAGTCTCATGATAAAAAATTAAACCTTACTATAACACAAAAGGCTTCAGTACTCCCTCCCCTCCCACGATTTCCAATTGTCCTTGCATGACCGATGTGTTCCTCACTCCCCTTCCCTCAGTCATTCACTTTCCTGAAAGTCTTCCCACAGCATTTTTCACCCCGTGAAATCTCTTTGCATTTTATCACTGTCATCATCATTACTGTCGTCACCATCATTGTTATCGTCGCCACTGCCGCAGTTGTCGCTGCAGCTGTTGCTGCTGCCAATCAGACATGGCTCAATTTTTCTTTACTTTCATTTCATGGCTTAATTTTTCTTGTTTTTTTTTTCTTCTATTTTACAATGATCTTCTTCTTCTTCTTCTTCTTCTTCTTCTTCTTCTTCTTCTTCTTCTTCTTCTTCTTCTTCTTCTTCTTCTTCTTCTTCTTCTTGTGTGTGTATATATATATATATATATATATATATATACATATATATATATATATATGTGTGTGTGTGTGTGTGTGTGTGTGTGTGTGTGTGTGTGTGTGTGTGTGTGTGTGTGTGTGTGTGTGTGTGTGTGTGTGTGTGTGTGTGTGTGTGTGTGTGTGTGTGTGTGTGTGTGTGTGTGTGTGTGTGTGTGTGTGTGTGTGTGTGTGTGTGTGTGTGTGTGTGTGTGTGTGTGTGTGTGTGTGTGTGTGTGTGTGTGTGTGTGTGTGTGTGTGTGTGTGTGTGTGTGTGTGTGTGTGTGTGTGTGTGTGTGATTGCACGTGTGTATTCAATTGAGTGTCTGGAGGATTTTTTTTTCATGCACTTGTATGTGTGTACAACACTCTGTGTACTTCGTTTTCTTGACCACCAATTAACACAAAAAATAAAATACTATATTCCCTTAGGTCTTGACCCAAGCCCAAGCCCCTCGTAGTGTAAACCTTCACCCCAGCATACCTTTGTGAAAAAATTACGGGGTTTGGGGAGATATTTTTCCATTTTTCTTTTCCCTATTTCTCTTTTATTTTTTTTTTCTTGCATCATTTTTCTTTTCCATTTCCTTTTTTTCTATATCAATGATTTTTTATACATCTGTATACTTTCAAACCATATATCCTCACTGGGTACAAAGAGGGTAAGGGCGTCAGGGTTTTTTATGTATGTATGGGCAGTGTCATGAGTTCCGGTGACCGGAAAGGTGTCTGTCTGAAAATTCATCGATATAAAATAGAGTGCTACACGTGCTGTTACTCACAGACGAACACTGAAATATCAGCAGTCAGCTCTGCCAAATGTAGAGAACTTTTGGATACTCAGAAATCGAAATGTATATTTGATAAATATGAGGTATATTATAGCAAAGAAATATCGGACTTTATGAACCCATGACTGATCGTAAAGGATAGTTTGCATATAAGTAAGATTCTATTAATTAATGACTGATTACTTAATATTTAGTAAAAATAACAAATGAAACAGTTTGTATATCAATCTATTTACCTGGTTATTTTATTCTGAGTTTCGTTGTGTTCTTTCTAAGCAGGTTGACTAATTTTTTATGGGAAGTGACAGTGAGAAAAAGTTACAAAAATACTCTCAAGCTCATAACTGAATTCTTAGAATTAATTGTGAAAGCTTAGTTTGTATTTTATATTATCAATAGTATCTATAGTATACTAGTTGGTGTAGACTAATATACGTATCAATGTTGAGTCGTAATTTCATCAGAAACGAGATTGTATTGGATAGTAGAATGAAATGTTAGTAACAACAAATACATTCCACAGCTGTTTAAAGTTCTCCTCACTTTACCAATGCATAACGTCAAAATGTAATATTCATGCTTTTGTGTTCAATACTTTGTATCAGTGGCTACCCATGTGATGTCTGGTGTGATATAGCACGCAAAGGTATTTTTGAAATGTTCTCATATACGTTTTGTAATGATATCATGTGATAGCATCATGTGATCTCTTCATTTGAAATTACTTCACGATTGCATAGAATGTTAGGCAATATTGTCTTTTTGAGATGACATCATCATCTGCTCATCTTAGGCGAAATTCTTTTCGCCAGGTCGACATCTTCAGAACGTCCATGGGAAGGTGAAACGTAAGAGAAATTTATGTAGATTACCATCATGAAAAGAAGCGAGACTTTCCCCATCTTCTGTGGGCATTCAACTACCACTTCAATTAAGCCCTCCATCTACATCCTCTTAGCTTTTGGAATGAATGGATATTCTCTGAAATTTGGAAAGAAAAAGTAGACCTTGTCCTAATTCATATGCAAATATGTGTCACTGCCTTTCGGTTTTTTCTTCCCTTATTTCTTTTTCCTGTCTAAGAACAATAGACATGATTCCTTCGGTTAAATTTAAAATAAATGCAAAATAGGGCTAAAACCATCAGAAAATCACTCTCAAAATATACACACACATGAACGTGTATATGTAATCAAATGTATACGCAAAGAGAGGTTGTGTTTGAATCGTGCATGCATACACACATTTACTATGAAACCCAACAAAGAAATTTAGTGGGTCGTAGGAGACGAAATCGTGAAAGGACAAGAGTAGGCCAAGGTATGGGAGAGGCCGGGCTGAAACGAGAAGAAATGAATCGAAGAAGTACAGGGCAGCCTAGTGGAACAAGAGCTTTTGTGTGCCCGTGGACCCAATAGAGGGAGGAAAGAAATGACAGTGACTTCTTGTCTTTGACGACGATAAAGATAAAAACCTATCTCGTCTTGTTTCATAAACACAATACACATACAGTCAGATTTAGAGAAATTTTATGAACGGAGGCTAGAATTGATTACAAATTGTTCCAATGAATTTCTAAGACAACAACAACCTAGTCTCTAGACCTTTGACAATGATTCTATCCCCCTATTCAAGATATCGGTGAGGTTGGAGACTATAACAGTGTATGGTTATTAACCATAAATGGTGAGGAATGATTATATACATCTACCTGAGCATACAGCCATATTTTTGGTGATATCCACATGAAATGTGACTTGGTTTTTATTTTCCACAAAAATAATATGTAAATAAACAAATAAATAAAATATAATCTAGTCCCACTGTAATACCAATATAAAGCGGATAATTATGTGGTAAACGCTTTCTTTAATTGTACTAGAATTACGCATGTAGGCCCAAGTTCCTTCAAGCAAAATAGTGTCACAAGGTCACGTGATCCAAGTATGACGTCATTGGGACTACACGGTCCAGGTATGACGTCATGGCGAGAAACCTTATGAAGGTTTTGGTCGACACGTGGAATGCAGGTGGCCAAAGAACTGGCTGGTTTATTTTACTCTTTTTTCCCTGAAGAGTATATTCATATATCTATGGATGGTAGAAATGACTTGTAATTTACCTCTTAGGGCAACAGATATCAGGGTAGTGGGCGGCATACAGGTATAACCCGTCATCCATGAGGAGCTAAGTTGAGAGGGAGGAAAGGGTGATGGATGGGACTAGAATGGGTGGGAATGAAATAAGTGGGAGTGGGTATACGCCTTTTGGGATGACTCCTTCATAAAAGCAAAAAGCCCATGAAATATGGATGGATCGATGGATGGTGAAATGGAGGTTTATTTAACTATTTTCTTCTTTCTTTGTTTTTCAAAAGAACCTTTTTCAGTTTCGTTTTTCTGTGTATTTTATATCTTGCTATGTTTCAGTTAATTATAGTTTTCTAAGCTGATTTTTTTTTTCTGTTGTCATTAATTTTGTAATTTTCTTTTATTCTTTTTTATATCAAATCTGACTCTTTATATACTTTTATCCTGGAGGCCCTTTATATAAAAGATCTTTCCCAAATCTCAATATACAAGCCCATGTTAGGAGGTCTGCCCACTACAGCCCTGACCTAGCCCCTTGCGACTTCTTCCTGTTTCCACGCATGAAAGATAGCCTCAGGGGAACCAGATTCTAGTCAACAGAGGAGCTGAAAGAGGCATCGGAAAGTTACCTGAAGGGACTACTGAAAAAGGACTTTGAGGAGGTCTTCCAGGATTGGGAGAGACGCATGCAGAAATGTGTAGATGAGAGAGTCAATTATTTTGAAGGAGACAAAGTTTTGTAAGCTAATGAAAATAGATAGTGTCTCTCCTGACATTTTCTCATTACTTATTGATCAGGGGAGTATATATATATATTCCGCCTTGAAACATAATTGGGATAATAGATGCATAAAATTGCCTTTTAACAAATCAATTAATGAATTGTCTCATTTATTACCAAAGGAAAAGGTAAATTCTATCTTCAATTATCCCAACAATTTGTTCAGTAAAGTTGTCAATATACATCATAGATCCAAGAGTAATACAGCTCCTGGAGTTTACAAATTACCTTGTTTAGATTGCAATGATGTATATTGGGGACAGACGGGTCGAGATCTCACTACCAGGGTTAAGGAGCACAAGAACTCTGTTAAATACGGACAGGAAAATTCCGCGGTATTTCAGCACGTCGCCAATAAAAACCACCGGATAAATTGGGACGATGCTGAAATAATTTACAAATCCAAATGTAGTTTCAGAAGAAAAATAGTAGAATCCTCCTTAATAAACAATTTTCCAAATTACAACATTTCCCATGGTCAATGGTCACCAGATTGTATTTCTTCTTTTGCTATAAATAAAATGTTACCATTTACATTAGCAGTGGACAAAAATCTCCAAGGTCCATGCAACGCCGGACATGTGACCTGAGCCACCAAGATCCGAGCATGCGTGCCGGGCATGTGACCTGAGCCCCCGTCCCTTCTTGCTACCTCACTGTTTCATTATAAATACACATTGTTCTCTACTTTGTAACTCATATCTGCTGAAGAGGATCACAGTAAGTGATCGAAATATACAGACCTCTATATCTTCGCTTATTCTTCTCCGAAAGTGGGTCATCAGTATTATATGTATATGTATATGTATATATGTATATATATAATTTATATATATATGTATATGTATATATATGTATATATATGTGTATATATATGTATATACATATATATTTATATATATATTTATTGATGACCAATATTAGTAGGGCAAATACGATGAGGGATATAGCGAATGATAGGAGTTTGCTTGTGAAGAATTGGAGTGTGTCTATTATGTCCAATTTTGTGGTGTTTAGGCAAACTATATAGTCTTGTTGGTTTAACTAGAGGGATATATTTTTGGGGGTGTTAGGGGTTTTGGGAGGTTCTTACCAGGGTCGAGGGTGGAGCTGAGGTTGTAAATAAGAATATCGTGGTGATTGGTTTCTGCCAAGTGGAGGGATTGTCTTTACAGATTCCTTAAATGAAGTTGGTTCGTGGAAAAAGAATAGGAAATGATCCATGTTGATATTTGTGTGGAGGGTCTTTTTGGCATTTACCTCTTTGAACTGCCAACTGTGCTGGCGTTGAATACTATGTTTTTGTTTATGCAGGGAGGTTCTGTGGTGCAATATACGGGAAAGGTAAGCGGGGCGAACATAGAATTTAGTAACAGTGGATTTCCATTGAGGAAGGTCAGAGGAGGGAATGCAGTAGTACCATTGGCCGTCCTCGAATTTGATTATGGTAGTGGGTTCAATATCGAGGATAATCGTTGAATTCTTGTATGTGTATAGGAATGGGATTATATCCCAACCTGTGAATCTCTTTTCTGCGTCGAGGTGGATATGTTCATAGGTTCCATCTGCACATAGTTTAACAAATGAGATGCTTTCCAAGGGTTCACCATCTAAGGCAATTGCCTTGCGATGGGACTGTAGAAGTTTCTTACGCCTGTATTTGGCTTCTTAGAAGTCTACAACCGAAATATCCTTCGGAGGGATTGGGTTCATGTTGGTGGTGCTGATAGAAGTGGTATGTGCTTCATAAATGGGATTTACGTATAGTTGAGCCACATCTATTTGTGTGTGTTTCTTCAACTTAACTAGGGCATGTGAGATGTTTTCTAGTAAGATTAGTGCTAATCTTTCTTCTCTAACTCTTTCCTATACAATAGACATATGGATTTTTTTTTCTTTCTTTTTTGTACACGTGTCTGAAGAAACTAAACAGGTATGGTTCTGATGATGACTGTACTCTCGCCGCGTAAGATCGTAACTTTGATGTTGGTGAGAATCCTTGTGTTGGGGAAAGGGGGAGGGAGGGGAGTGGTGTTGTCTGACTTGGCTTTTCTGTGTGGGTGGGGAAAGGTGTCGTAATGTAGGAGGTATCGCCTGATGTTGACTTAGATGTTTGCGACAGCGTAGTGTGCGGTGTTGATATCAGCAGATGCTGATATTGTGAAACTCGGGTCGGGTGGTGTGGAGATGGGGGTGGGTACTAAGTGTGCTAACAAAAGTACCTAAAAGCGTTGGGTTAGGGGATGAAAGAATCTCATTGTTACCTAGCTTGAACTTTGCAGGTTTGTATCTATTAGAATAATGTGATTGGCTCGGAATTCTAGTCCTAATATGCCATCACATTCTAGGATCCAGTCTTTGACTACCTAGAAAGTAGTAGGTATGAACTGATTATTAACAATGGTTATAGGTAATTTTATAGTTGAAGTGAAGTCTAGGTGCGCACCACCTAGCATGGTCCCTTTAAGGTGTGGTATGTTAGTAGGGTAGTCGTCACCTAATTGTGCACATATGAACTGTGATAATATATTTATCTTTGTGTCTGTGTCTATTAGGAATGTGTATAGACAATTCCCTACTGTACCCATGAATCATAGGGCTTCTGGTTCACCTATGGGTGACGTTACGGGAAGCTGTTTTGCATTCTTCCGACTGCCTGTTTTGTGTATGTGAGTTGCATGTGGGGAGGTGTTATTTGGTTGTTGGTTCCTGCTATAAGTTGAAGAGCCTCTCTGTTGTTGATTGAAGGGTGGTTTTCCTGGCGCGGGAGATGGTGATTGTGTTCTTCGTGTTGGTGTTATTTGATGGCCTTGCCATCCAGATGGGTGAAGATATTGTAGACTGAACATGGTCTGATTTGAAGGTTTGGTCAAGGAATGGTTTGGTGGTTTTATTGGTTGCAGTTTCTATCTGAATGGTTATAGGAGTTATGTAAGGAAAAGTATGTAAGAACTTGGTTGCCTGATGACCTTTGAGGTCTTGTTTGGTTGCTATCCACATTAGCTGAGTGGTTGTAGGAGTTGTTGGTTGTATTGTATGTTGTATGTGGGGGAGTCCTGATTGATTGTTGGGCTATGTAGTCTGCACCTGAGTGTGAAGTTGTACTGTGAATGGAACACAAGGTAGTACCGACGGGGTTGTTGAATGGTACTTTTGTGTTACGGGTGTTTGGGTGAGTCGGTGTGTTGTTTATGGAAGATATTGTATCTATTCTGGCTAGTTGGGCTTTGCTGAATCTATCTACCCCGCTTTTGTCTGGTATGTCGAGGATGTATTTAGATGGGAAGGTACCATTTATGTCATTGTCGGCTCTTTGGGCCTCTTCCTCACACCTTATGGGCAATGTCATGAAAAACATGGCGAGCTTAAGGAAATTTGCTACGTCTTCTCCCTTGACAAGGTTTACACCTTGGATGTTGGTTGCGACCCATGGGGAGGGACCATTAAGAGAAGATCTGATTATTTTAGAGACTTGTGATGCTTGTGCCACAATGTAGAGGAATGAGGTGGAGGAGGGGGGCTACGCATGAACTCTAGGAATTTGAATAGGAAATAGAAATTATTCTTAGCCTTATCTCTGAAGATTTTCTTAAGTTCTGACCAATATTCCGGGTATGAGCAACCGGATTCCAATTTGAATTTCAAGTGGTAAGCAAGTTGTCTAAATTCATCATAAGGATTGAAGTGATTATTAAAAATTTTGATTTTGTGCTTGTCTTGGGTTATGTTATTGTTAGAAAAGTGGATATTGGATATCACGATATAGTCTGTGATTGATATGGCACTGGCTTTTGAAAAAGTGGGAATATCTGGGTTAGTAGTAGGTAGAGTATAATGTTTATGGACAAGTGTAGGGGGCTTGGAGGGGGTATTTTTGGTCTTGGGAAAAAAGTATTGGGTTGGCTAGTGATTTGTGATGTAGTTGTGTTTGTTTGAGTTTGATCTGAATCTTGAGTAGAGGCGATGGTGGTAAGGGTGTAGGGTGGGGCTGCTTATGTTATGGTTATTGTTTGGGGTTTGGGTTGTGTTGTCCCTAGGCCTACTATTAAGGTGTATTAGTGACTTGTCTATGGACACAAGCAGATTTAGGGCTGCCGACTGTGATTGGGTATTGTATGACAGGGTGATAAAATTGGAAATTTGCAAAATTGGTAATAGTGACAAAATTAAATTTCATATTCTATAACTTTAAAAACTAGTCATATAATTACAAAATATGTTATACTTATGTAATTGTAATGGTTACAAAAAATTGATTTCATAATATATAATTTTCAACATTAGTAAAATAATTACAAAATATGTTATAATTATATAATGGTGATGGCTACAAAAATCAAAATTTATATCTTATAATTTTCAAAACTAGTAAAATAAAGACACAATATGGGAAATTTACCTAGTCTTCATTCTTCCTGGTGTACTAATTCTTTAGGGAGGAAAGTTGACTGGATGATGGATGATGGGGTGGTTGTCTTTGTGAGTTGGTCCTTATCTACAATTGAATATTAATATTGTTAGAATACGAGGGATTCTTAAGAGAAGTTGTTTGATGTATAAATATATATATATATATATATATTTATATATATATATATACATATACATATACATATACATATACATATACAAATACATTTACATACATACATACATACATACACACACACACACACACATATATATATATATATATATATATGTGTGTGTGTGTGTGTGTGTGTGTGTGTGTGTGTGTGTGTGTGTGTGTGTGTGTGTGTGTGTGTGTGTGTGTGTGTGTGTGTGTGTGTGTGTGTGTGTGTGTGTGGTGTTTGTGTGTGTGTGTGTGTGTGTGTGTGTGTGTGTGTGTGTGTGTGTGTGTGTGTGTGTGTGTGTGTGTGTGTGTGTGTGTGTGTGTGTGTGTGTGTGTGTGTGTGTGTGTGTGTGTGTATGTGTGTGTGTGTATTGAATATAATAGCATGATGA
>NC_134807.1:39925137-39937637 GCF_046742065.1 Oratosquilla oratoria | reverse complement strand
GCGTATTCTATGTGTGATTGTATGCGCGCCTGTGTGTGTATACTGTATATTTGTGTGTGTATGTTCTTGTTTGTGTGTGTAGTTTTTTGCATATATGTGTGTGTGTGTGTTTGCGCGGGTGTGTATGTGCATTTCTGCTAATTCTCTTAATGTTATTTCAGTTTTCATTAATTGTTTCTTCCTTTGCCATATCATACGTTATCGATGAAAATAGGGCAAAGGTCTCATTCCTATTACATCTTCCAATATGCCAAGGAGTTCAATGAAAGAATTTTCTACGGAATATTTAAAGATTTTTACTACAGACTTCATGCACATTTTCACTTCTCGCTTGTTTTTCTTACCTACGGTTCTTTGAAGCTGCCAGACATTGTTGACAGCGGCACAAATTATAAATATTGTCCCGTATCGAACACTGATATCCATGATGCCACATGATCCATTGCAAATGTCGGAGAGTCATCTTGTCTGCCCCCCACCCCCTCATCCGTTCCTATCCCTTCTCTCTCTCTCTCTCTCTCTCTCTCTCTCTCTCTCTCTCTCTCTCTCTCTCTCTCTCTCTCTTTTTTTTCTTTCCTTTTCAAGTGTGACTTCATATTATGGTTGGATTTTCTCATGGTCTCGGACTGTAGATTTTCTTGCCTGAACCTTTTGAAACCATCACGGGAGTTTTAATCTCCGAAAGCATTGCCATTTCTAAAATGACACTACTCATTTCGATTTCCTTTTCCTTCTCTTTATTCCTCTAAATATATTTTTCTCATGTCCGTTCTTGTTCTTCTACATGTTTCCATTTACATCACTGTTTTAATTTTCCTTCTCCTCGTCTTTCTCCTTCTACTAATACTCGTCTTTCTGTTCTTCCTTCTTTTCATACTCTTACTATTCGTTCTCCTCATCTTTTTCCTTTATTTTTTCAACCCATCCTACTTTTCCTCCTCCACCTATTCGTCCTCTTCTCCTCTTAATCCTCCTCTTTCTCCTCTTCTTCCTCCTTATTCTTCCTTTTCTTCTCAAAGCTTGCTTAGTTTTTGATGAAATTTTTAATGTGTTCATTCATATATTTTGTTTTACGTTTCCTTTTTCTTTTTCATCCTTGTGTTTCTAACATCTGCGCACTCGTCATTATATTCTTACCCTTTCTTTTTCGTTTCTTCTTTTCTTTTCTCTTTCGCATTTTATGTCCTGTATTTTGGTTCTATGTCCGCTTTCCCTCACTTTCACATTTTCTCTTTTTTTTTGTCATCTATTTCTATTTTCTTTTTCTTCATGTTTTTCTTCTTCTTTCCTTCTGCTTCCACTATTCCATTTTCACTCCCTTCCTACTCTTCTGTTTTGTTTTTGTTTCGTTTTTTCTAAACCTATACCCTCTCCTTTTCTTCTTTGTACATTCTTCCTATTATTTTTCTTTTATTTCTGACTCACATGGTTTTCTTCCTAACATTCATTTGATTTTTCTTCTTGTTCCCTAACATTTTTTATTCCTACTTCCCAACTCCAATTCTTTTGATCAATTTCCATTTTGTCTTCATTTCCTTGATTGTTTTTTATTCATTCTCACTCTTCATACCTTCTAATTGTTTCCCAACTATCTCTTCTTTACACTGAATAGGCTGGCTAAAGTCACCAAGCAAAATTATTCAAAGCTCTCCGATGCTTCAGTTTGAGAACCACTTTCCTTATTTCCATTCGCGTCATACTCCTATCTTCTCTATTTTTTTCATGTTTTACCATTTCCTTTTCTTTGGCTTTCTATATCCTCTTCTTCACCCTATTTTCTTTCATCATTTGCATGTTAGGATAGGTTATGTTATGTTAAGTTATGTTATGTTATGTTATGTTATGCTATGCTATGCTATGCTATGCTATGCTATGCTATGTTATGTTATGTTAGGTTAGGTTAGGTTAGGTTAGGTTAGGTTAGGTTAGGTTAGGTTAGGTTAGGTTAGGCTAGGCTAGGTTAGGCTAGGCTAGGTTAGGTTAGGTTAGGTTAGGTTAGGCTAGGCTAGGCTAGGCTAGGTTAGGTTAGGTTAGGTTAGGTTAGGTTAGGTTAGGCTAGGCTAGGTTAGGTTAGGTTAGGTTAGGTTAGGTTAGGGTAGGGTAGGGTTAGTTTAGGTTAGGTTAGGTTAGGTTAGGTTAGGTTAGGTTAGGTTAGGTTAGGATAGATTACGTTAGCTTAGGTTAGGTTAGGTTAGGTTAGCTTAGGTTAGGTCAGGTTAGGTTAGGTTAGGTTAGGTTAGGTTAGGTTAGGTTAGGCTAGGTTTGCTTGGGTTAGGTTAGATTAGATTAAGGTAGGTTGGTTAGGCTAGGTCAAATTTGGTTAGTTTAGGCTAAGTTAGATTAGGTTAAGTTAGTTTGTTTTCATTGTTTTCCTTTTTTTAATCTATATTTCCCAAAGAATTTTTATTACTTATTTCTGTTTAATAGTTGAGGATTGGAATATTTCTAAACATGACTATCGTCGATGAGAATATAATTTAGATTATTTCCTCCCCTTTGTAGCTTGTAATTGTTTGGAGTTTATCAGAGGATAATTAATTACGCATCGTAAAGAAGTTATAAGTAGTACTTGCTTAGTTCCTTATCACGAGATTCTGCAAATATGTATTGTATCATAAACAACGACTTTCTGTCTTTCTTTCATATTTAGTTCCCTTTCTTGCTCTTAATTTCTCCTGTCTGGATCTCGTTCAAATTCTTATGTATTTCACTGAAGATATTCGCAGACCTTCTCATTCTGTTTCGCCAGGTTCCCTGGAGTTCATCTCTTTATTGTTATATTCTTGCCTATTTCTTTGTCCCACGTTTTTAGCTTTTCACAACAGTCTTCCCAATTTGCTTAATATTACTTCTCTTCCATTTTAGTACATCATTCACATTTCTCGTTTTCTGCTTTCTATCTATTAAGTCGCCTTTTGCATTTGACATTTTCTCAGTACTGCTTTATTTCATGCTTGCTTCTTACCTAATATCCCGTCCCACATTATAGTACTCGATTCCATTTTAGTTTCTTATGCATTGTATACATAATCAAATAGCTTAATTTCTTATCATTTGTATACAGGCATACTTTCTTCTATAGTTTCTCATCCATAATATTTCAGCCCTTTGTCACTACTCACCACTTATTATATTATTGTACTATAACAATCTCTTGCTCCCAGATATCACATGCAGGCTTTATTCATTTATGTTCCACACCTATATCGCCTCATTGGTCGGGCTATGCCTGCTTCCACGTATCTCGCTTTACCAGTTGCGTCATCAAAGATTCCACGTATTCTGTATTTCTCGAGGTATATAGAAAGAGTAGGACGAAGTGCAAAAGAAGGAGACAAAAAACAAGGAGTAAGAGAAAAAAGAAGAAGAGAAAGAGGAGGAGTAGGAGGAGGAGAAGAGTAGGAGTAACAGCATTAGTAGTAGAAGAGGAATGATGGTGAAGAAGAATAGGAAGAGAGCCAGGAAAATGAGAAACAAAACAAAGGATAAAGATGTGAAGAAAGAGAAAAAAGAAGAGGATGAGAAAGTAGAAAAAGATGAAGAGAAGAAGGAAGAGAAGGAAGTGAAATTAATTTGAAAAGAAGAACAAAAAAGATAAAGAGGAGGAAGAAAGGGAGAAAATGAGGAAGTTGGGAGGTTTTTGTAATCGAATTGCCTACCATCGGTGAATTTACATCCTCCGATTCCCACTTCATAAAGAAAATAGTGATTCGAAGTAATCTCTCAACTCCCTTGTAGAAGACTATACCTATTTTGTATTTCTTAGATTTTGAATTTATCGATACTGGTATCCGAGAGGCTACTAGGATAGAGCAAATTGCCATACCAATATTTTTTTTTTATATTCTTTCATTTCATAACCTTTCTTTCCTTACCTTCTTCCTGTTATTCTATATCTCTTTTCTAGTAAAAATTAGGGAGCTTTTTATACAGTTCAGAGGGTAGTACAAATGGGTTATCAGTAAGATCTGGTGTATGTTAAAAAGATAAAATGAAATAATATATACAACTTATCTTGGATTTCATCTGATATTGAATCTTCACACATAACTGGTAATAATACAGATGAAAATATACTTTCATTGAAATGTAACACCTTTAAAGGGTAAAAAAGTATATAAAAATATACATTGGTAAATATGATACTAGGAGTGATTGCAAATTATATCATAACCTTTCTTTCCTTACCTTTTTCCTGTTATTCTATATCTCTTTTCTAGTGAAAATAAGGGAGTTATATATATAGTTCAGAGAGTAATACAAATGGGTTATCAGTAAGATCTGGTGTATGTTAAAAATATAAAATAGAATAATATATACAACTTATCTTGGATTTGATCTGACATTGAGTCTTCACACATAACTGGTAATAATACAGATGAAAAGATACTTTCATTGAAATGTAACACAGGTAAAGGGTAAAAAACATATATAAATATATACATTAGTAAATATGATACTATGAGTGATTGCAAATTATATCATAACCTTTCTTTCCTTACCTTCTTCCTGTTATTCTATATCTCTTTTCTAGTAAAAGTAAGGGATCTTTTTATACAGTTCAGAGGGGTAGTACAAATGGTAGTAAGATCTGGTGTATGTTGAAAATATAAAATATAATAATATATGCAATTTATATTGGATTTGATCTGATATTGAATCTTCACACATAACTGGTAATAATACAGATGAAAAGATACTTTCATTGAAATGTAACACAAGTAATGGGTAAAAAGAAATATATAAAAATATACATTGGTAAATATGATACTAGGAGTGATTGCAAATTATATGAACAAAATTATTATCAAAAAGGAAAGGGGAATGTATTTTGTTGTAATCATCTGTAAGACATCTGAATAACTTGAATGTTTTACTTATGGTTTAGATATATCAAATCAGATTCTAGGTACGGTAGCACAATCTTTAGACCTCTAAAGTTCAGTTGTCATATACATATTAACTCGTTGGTCCACCTACAATTAATATATATTTTTCTGCACGATTTTCAATTCTCTAAAGGGTAAGAGTAAGACAAAGAAAATGAAAGTCATATACAAGGTATGTTTAATAAGTAATGAGAAAATGTCAGGCGAGACATTATATATGATTTGATCAAAATACTACTTTATGGTGAAGTACATATACATATATTCTGTGAAATGACTAGCTGGCAACTTTCTATATTTGTAGGACTGAGTGCAGCGGTGAACGTGGTGGAACCAGTCTGACGTTACGCCATCAAATTTTGTGCTAAACTTAAGATAACCAAACAAGAAGCTTATGGAATTTTAAAGGAGCCAAGCAAGTTTCTATCGGTACTTTAACAGATTTTCTGAAGGAAATGAACAGGTTGAGGATGAACTCAGTTCTGGAACACCGAAAAGTGCACGCAAGGAGGAAAACATATCTGTTAGGATGATATCTGAAGCTGTTGGTATTAGTATTGGCACAGTAGAGACAGTTCTGACCGAAGATCTGAAGCTTCACAAAGTCTCTGCCAAGTTCGTGCCAAAGATCCTCTCCGACGACCAGAGGCAGTTTCGTGTGTAATGTTGGACTGACATTCTCGAAATGATAGAGGCTGATTCAGGTTTCCTGAATAAGGTAGTGACTTACGACGAGAGTTGGGTGTTCACCTACGACCCTGGGAGCAAACGTCAGAGTGTTCAGTGGAAGCAAGCCAGACCCAAAAAGGCAAAGATAAGCAGGTCGTAAGAGAAGGCCATTATCATTCCTTTCTTTGACTCCCAGGTGCTCATTCACGTTGAACGGGTTCCTTAGGGTCAAACCGTCAATAAGAAATATTACCTTACTGTTCTGAAAAGGTTCAGGGAGAAAATGAGGAAGAAAAGGCCTCAGCTGTACAGGAGTGGTCAGTGGTGGTTCCACCAGGACAATACCCCATGCCACAAGTCAACGCTGGTGACCACCTGGATGGCCGACAAGGGAATGAAAGTGGTACAACATCTACCCTACAGCCCTGACCTATCCCCTTGCGACTTCTTTCTGTTCCCACGTTTGAAAGACTACCTCAGGGGAACCAGATTCTAGCCAACAGAGGAGCTGAAAGAAGCATTGGAAATTTACATTAAGGGACTACTGAAAAAGGACTTTGAGAAGGTCTTCCAGGATTGGGAGAGACGCATGCAAAAGTGTGTAGATGCGAGAGGCAAATGATTTTAAGGAGACAAAGTTTTGTAAGCTTATGAAAATAAATAGTGTCTCTCCTGATATTTTCTCATTACTTATTGATCGTATTGATATGAAGAGAAGAAAATGATAATGGTCTTGAAAGTGAAGGGATGTAGTGACGAAAATTCAAAATAGATATATAAGACAAAGATGTCGTGTTTAGGAGAGAAGATGCAAAGGCAGGGACAGGAAGTGATGGATGGAGGAGGGAGGAGTGAGGAAGGAGAGATGGATATAGATGTGGAGGGCGAGATGGGAGAGCTAAGAAAAGAGGAAGGCCTTAGGGGAGTTGATGCAAGAGAAAAGAAAGAAATACATTTGGTATCCAGGCGGGAAGATTGTGTGGGATATGGAGAGGTTAGGAGAGAGACATACAGTAGGATGGATAGAGGGATACGAAAGATAAAATAAGAGAAGCAAGAAGAAGGAAGGTAGTTATGAAATGTAGTAAATTCAAGGTTGATGAAGTAAAATTCTGAATAAAGGTGGTAAAAAGAAAAGGTACAGTGGAGACAAAACATCACTTTAAAAAGAAAGAGAAGGAGGCAGGAGATAAAAATTAGGTCGTAGACGAGGATGAAGAATTCCAGATGGATGAAAAAGAAGAAAAGGAGGAAATAAATGACGATAGGAAGAAGATGAAGACAAAGAGGAATAAAAGGAAGAGTGGAGACATGTAAAAAGTAGGAGGACGAGGAGGAAGAAGAGAAGGAGAGATAAAAAAGGGAAGCGGGACGAGATTGGCAAGGACATGCAAGGGAGTCAGTTACTTGTGAGGCTCTGGAGGAGTGGGTTGAGGAGTAAGAAAAGGAGAACGATGAGAAGGAACAATGAGAAGGAAAATGAATTCTGGGAACCAAAAGGGAAGATACAGAAGATGGAAGTAAAGGAAGAGGAGAATGGTGATAGAGGAGTAAAGTTACACAAGAAGTACTAGAAAATTAAGAGCAGCAGCAGAAAGAAAGAAAAAAATAAAGATTTGTTCAAAGATTAGTAAAGGGAAGATCAGGGGGGAAAGGAGTAGGAGAGGAAAGAAAGAAGTAAAGATGAAGGAAGAGACTATGAAGGATGAAGAGAAACAGATGAAAGAGAGGGAGCAAGAGGATGAAGACGGGGAGAAATGAAGAGAAGAGGAGGGCGATGGAAATAGAGAAAGAAGAATAGCAATAGATTAAAAGAAAATGTGAAGGACAGAGAATATATATGAGGGAAGCAGGTAAGGAAGAAGAGAACACACACAAAAAAATTGAAAAGAAAATCAATGGGGAAAATAAGGAGAAAGAAATATTGTTCCTTTATGGATGATATTAGGGACTTTGTGATTTACCCATAATAACACCAACGAACGTCGAGTAATCTGACCTGTTCAGTATGATATCAAACATTTAAGATATTACTCTGAAATACAGCATGATAATGTTAAGTTTTAGGATGATTGTAAGCCTTTTATGGGGTCCTGACTTCATAAGTATTATAGAGTAAATACATATAAAATACAGCAAGTATATCCCTAAGGATAGAAACACACAATTCTTTGTGATTGAAAAGATAACTTCTAATTTTAAAAATATTGTTGATTACCTTTACCCTATGTCATTTTTTCTTCTGCCCTTCACATATCTCCTCTTTGTCACGTTTTTTAATCGACCGTTTCAGCATAATATTATCCTCAAGAACAGAAACACTGGTTGATACTAACAAAATCTTATCTTGGAAAGTATCAAACGATTCTAATTGTATTAGAAGTGGTTCTTAAACCAGTTTCTTTGGTTCTATTCAGCTTATGTGGATACATAAATAAAAAAATGACTCCTAGCACAAATACATTTAGATAATCATATCTAAAACTGTCTCAGAGTTCTATAGACTCCTTATACAGATTTCCTCTGACTGCTGCCACACATTCTCAATCTGTTTAAAGAAATACTTAGGAATGAGTAGGATATATGGTTTTAGATATTAAGAGACAGAATCATCTTAAACGGTAAGAAATATGAGACATATGTTACGTGGAATTTTATTTGAAATGTTGAATAGGTCTTCAAGCGCAGAGACTTGGGAAGGATTTGATATAAGCCTTCAAAATTTTAGAGCGAACATATATCTCAACAGAATATCTCTTCAGTCGTAATGCAAGCCGGGTGAGGGAAAGTGAGCTTATGTTATTAGCAAGAAAGATTAATCTAGAGAGAGGGAGAAACAATTATATCGACTGTATGCATAGTCAAGTTTATAAAAAAAGTTTTATTTTTTTATTTTTCTATGTAACAAGATTTCACGTTTTTTCCACATTGCAAGTTTAGTGCTTTTAAACGAATTACAATGTTTATTTGTATATTCATATATTTTTTCATAATTAAATGGCTCTACTTATGAAACTCAAAGTCTGGACAATAAGACTTTTAAACCACACCATTAGTGAATAGAGACGACAATTCCTTATGCTTTGCGAGTTGACATCGGAAGGCTTCAAAGTGCCCTCCTTTTTACTTCTACCGTAAAGTGACATGGCTGGTGGTATCCTACTGACCAGCGAGACTAACTTAGAATACAAAAAATATATTGGTTTGTTTACAGAAGAATTGAGGTAAACATATAAATAGCTCCTCTGGCCTAATATGGGGGTTTTGGGGTGGTGATTTTTAGACACGAAACCAGTTTTCACTCATTATTTCTAGTTTTTGAGATATACATGCATGCATGTACGTAAATGTGTATATGCATTCAGGGCTGCCAGATGTGTTTTATTTAGGACATTGTGTTATTACTTTCATTGAAAATTTTAGGAATTGTGGTCTTTTCACAAGAAAATAAATACCCCAGCATCCCATTGCACACTCAGTCAATCTGAAATATTACAATATGGAGCTCATTTGGAAGCTGTCAAGTACAATCAGTCGATTTTCTGCAAAGATCTTGATCACTGGGCTCCTTATGGGTATGAAAGTGAAATTCACAAAGTAATGCTATTTTTATGTCTCTAGGACAGTCAGGCTGTGTCCAAGCACTACAAGTAGAAAGACTGGAAGGCTACGAATAATTTCATGACTCGTGAACACAGTGTTCAAGAAAATCCTCTGGTGGACACGGATAAAGTGTTTCTTCCTCCCCTTCATATCAAGCTTGGTCGAATAAAACATTTCGTGAAAGTCATGGACAAAAATGGGCTGCATTGCAACACTTGTACGCTCTATTTCCAGCTCTGAGTTCTGCTTAGCTCAAACAGGGCATTTTCATGAGAGCTCAGATTCAAGAGGTGCTGAGGGATTAGGACTTTAAGGAGCTTCTTACCTTAAGGGAAATTAAAGCATGGGAAGTGTTTAAGTCTGTGTGCCATGGCTTCCTTGGTAACACATGTATACTAGATTACCAAGAGTGTATCGAGAAGTTTTTGTTTTACAGGCTTATGAGGATATGTGATGCAGAACGTCACTCGAAATTTGATTTCTCTACTCCCACCTGAACTTCTTCCCTCTGAGGCTCTTAGCAGTGTGCGAAACTATCAAGGTAAGTGGAACCCCAGCATGATGAGGGACTTCTGTTGGATACACTTGCGTGACATTCCGGAGGCAAAGTGCACAAGGTCGTCAAGAAAATATATATTATAACTGCTAAACTATAATTTGTGTGTATTGTATTACCCAAGTAATTTAGTTACCCTAGTGTTCTGTACTTATACTGTTTTTTTTTTTAATAATGCTATTGTAACAGATGTAATAAACAAATTATATTTTGAAATTATATGCAGTGTAATCAAAATGGGATATGTGAATCACAAAACTAGAGTGATAGAGCAAAACTGTTTAGAACTTTGAGTTCACCACATTAGAATTAATAAAAAGAAACCTAATCACATTCTTGCCACAGAGAAAAAAAAAAGTCATTGTTATATTTGTGACGTTTATTACACGTGCTATTGCTTCATATATTATGTTTTCACAACCTTTGTCATTATCTTTATTTCATTTATGTGACTAAAACAATTGTATTTGTCATTCAAAGGCCGTTGTTAGTATAAGTGAGTTTTCCTGGAAAACCTTAATGGAAAGATAATCTGGATTTCCTTTACTAAACAATTGTAGTTACTTATCTGCACACGCCATTTTATTTTTGTCTTCTAGGATAAAATGAAACTGGCTCATAGAACATAATATTCAACCCTTTTCGTCCAAAATATAATTTGTCTGTTATTCCATCCATTTTTACTGTTTCACTTATGCTCGTTCATCAACTGTTTTAAATCTTTGAATATTACCTTTCACTTTCATTCATTTACTCTGTAATGCAACAATTAGTTTCTTACACAGCAGATTTCCTTTGATCTTATAAACAGACTATCCTGAAGAATTGTAATGAAAATCATGTTGCTCAGCGTTTGACCTCATTTGTTTGACTGTCATGTTTATATAAGAAATTGATTTTTTTAGTCCAGTCAAGAGAGAATTATTACATGCACATGAGATAGGCTTCATTACGTAAAATAAGCTCTTCATAATGGAGGCTACCATCATTAGAAAAGAGTATTATGTTAGGAGAGAGTATTAATTTTTTTTTATTTATTCTCTTTTATATTGGAGGTACTCTTCAGCTTAACACATTCACATTCACAATAACAGAACAACATTTAAACAAATTTCAGAAGACTCTAATTACATATCTGAGTTAATTTACGGACTTAAACAAAGAGGTCTTTTGCTATGGTCGAAACTGTAATCTTAAGCACCTTCCCTCCCGGTGTGGTGCGCTAGTAGCGTAATCAGATACGTGCTGGTCTCGTATTCACTGAGTTGTGGACTCGAATCCTGTACCCCTCTCTCATTCCCATCAGTGACTGTTGCTTGCCTCAAAAGCCCAAGTGCAAAAGGCAAAGGTGACGGATTTTGCCGCACCTAAGCAACTCATGGCATAGGCCCCGCACCTTTTTCTTCTTCCTGGAAGTGTCGTTCACCTTTGTGCTATGAGCTCGGGGAAGTCAGAGCAAGATTCAATAATCCAAGGCAGGGAGGGACAAAACCTGAAGTTTTGCAATCATGATGAAGGAATGAAGCGAAAACTCCACAAAAATAGTAAATTTTGTATAAGTACGAACAGTACTTCAACATAAGTAATTTTGTTATATCTATTTGAATTTGTACAAGCAAAAAATAGTATGCAGTCTCATAATAAAAAAAAAATGAAAAAAGTATTGTAAGAAAAACGATAAAGAACCAGAAAAAAACAAGTGGCTTTCCTAGGTTATATTATCTGTAGCAAAAGCAAACTAAGCTAATATTTTTTTTCATGGTTTAATAAACAAGAGATACAATTTTTTCTTGGAAGTCATTGAGGAAAGTGCTGTTCAAATAAGTAAGATTCAATTACAGAGAAGACTAATTATCATATTATCCCTCTCCCTTCGCTTTAATTTTCATTCTATTATTCTTACGTTTCTATACATTTAATTGCCTATTCATTCTTTTGTTACTATAACGGTTTTTTAACACAAGAACTTTTTTCATATAAGATTATATGTGAATGCTAGAAAGAAAAAGTGTCCTTGTTTTTCCTCTCTGTATATAATCTCTATTATAAAAATGGGGGAAATGTTAATTTTGATAGGAGAAATGTTAATGAGGCATTGAATGTCAATGAAGGACCAAATAATAATAATATAGAGCAAGGCATAAATAAAAAACAAAATGATAATATAAGACATGATATTGAAACTCAAAATGTGTCAAAAAGAAATAATCAGGAGGTTCTTAAAACTATGTACTTTAATGCTCGTAGTATTAGGAACAAATTTCAAGAAATACAGGCGTATGTCAAAAGCGAAAATCTCGATATGATAGGAATAACTGAGACATGGTTAAATGGTACAGAGTTCGAAGCTGAATTTAATATTGCGGGATTTAAACACTTTCATCAGGATAGAAACCACAAGAAAGGTGGGGGTGTTCTGTTGTACGTTAAAAACAATGTTCATGCTTGTGTTTTAGAGAAAGTGAAACAGGATGCATATGACAGTTTGTGGGTTGAGTTAACCCAAACAAATGGACAAAAAATGAATATAGGTGTAATATATAGGCCAAAGACATTATCATTAGCAGACGACAAACTGTTATTTCAAGAACTGTCTAGTTTCTGCAACCGGGATTTATTGATAATGGGTGATTTCAATTTTACTGACATTGATTGGATGACCCTTGAACATGGCCATATAGGTAGTCGCTTGATTGATTTTCTTGGTGACAATTACTTAATTCAGCATGTAAAAGAGCCCACAAGATATGGAAACTTACTCGATTTATTGATCACTAGCCGCG
>NC_134807.1:39910137-39915137 GCF_046742065.1 Oratosquilla oratoria | reverse complement strand
CGCCGTCAGCTTTGCTCTATGCCCTTAGACTATTGGGACAGGAAACAGTCGCTGTTGGGAATCGAAGAGGAATAGAGGAATCGAACCCACAAGTAAGTGAATATATGACCAACATACTTTCTTTTATGCCACCAGCGCGCAAGGCTGTTAAAACGGAATACTAAGATTATACAAGTCAGTGGTGTAAGGGGAGAGGCTGAAAAATGTATAAGAAGAAATTTGAAACCAATTTTGGAAAGCTGCTTGAGTGCAGATACAAAACAGCGGAAGCAGAAATGGGTGGGAAGGGGGAAAGAAATGCGAGGAGAAATTTGTAGAATGGGGACAAGAAAGGATCATTGGAGAGGGAAGAGGAATAAGATCCTATTTATACCAGGAACCGTTCCTTAAGTAAATAGAATCATCTTGTGTTTACAAAAAATATATAATCGCAGCGCTGAAATAAGAAAAAAATGTGCTTCTTGAATCTTTAGCCAGAAACGATTGGAAATAATTTTTAATTTCTTCTCTACCTCCTTCCAAATGACCCTAATAGAACTCTTCTTTACAGCATCTTTGACCCCCTTTATAGCATGATACGTTTTTAGGCAAAGAAACGCTTGTTTTTTGTGGCAAAATACAAACCTAACAAGCATATCAGACAAATATATAAAGCAATGCACACCCTTGAGCTAAATGGTAAATGTAAGTACGAATAAAAATTTTGACAAAGGTTAATATGATTCATTTTAACTTTTTACTGAGATGACGGGCCATAGAAACAATAGAAAAATGTACAGAGTTGTACAAATACATAGACAGGGAGATGAATGAATGGAAGGGGAGAGAGAGAGAGAGAGAGAGAGAGAGAGAGAGAGAGATGAAGATGGAGAACAGACTACGCCAGCAGGAACGCAGATGCAGCCGAAGCGTTTGGGTTGTTGGGGTAGATAATAGACGCTGCTAGGAATAGGAGAGAATAGTGGGATTCGAACCCACAACTAAGTGAATTCAAGACGAGCACGCTTCCAATAACACCATCAGCGCACTGAGCAGTTCACAGTGCAAGACTTCACATTTAAACTAAGATAAATCACACTCTAGATCGAACGAATGCAAGAATCCACGTTTTTGAAAACCTAACATCTGGATTCTTCTGGAGATATGACGTCATAAGCTAGAGTTAATGGGAGAGGTAAGCCGTAAAATTTCCTCTATGCTTCCATTAGGCCAACTGGACTTGGCCTGATTCCTATTACATGCGTCCTTTTCCGATTCCGCCGTTCCTTATTAAAGTCTAATGCACATACAGCAAGAGAGAGGATACTTTAAAAGTTAAGGCTGGTTTAAACAAACTTAAGTGCGTTGGTGGTGTAATCGGAAGCTTGCTGGTCTCATATTTGCTTACAAAGGATTACAAAGGCGGAGCATGCCGACAGGAGACCTTTTGGTCCATATCTAGGTCGGATACAAACAAAATAATGATATTAATAAATTAATAAATAAAAAGTATAATAATGTAGATAACAATTAAGATACATAAATAAATGCATATATATAGTTAGATAATAAACAAACAGTAAATTAGTAAATCATAATAATTTGACATATAATTAATAATAAATGAGAATCAATCAGACAAATGATAACGAAACAAAAATGAATAATGAAAAATAAATTATAATCATTATAGCATCTTCCTTAGGTGTTTATCTAAATGATTTTTAAAGCTTCGAACTGAACTACATTGCGCTACCTGTGCAGGAAGTTGGTATGAATTCCTCCAATACCCAGCAGCGACTGTTACTTGCGTCAACAAATCAAGCACGGCTTCGGCCACAGGTACTTAGCACTTCTTGGCTTAACCGTCTCACCTAAGTAAAATCAAAGTATGACGTCATCTTTTACGCCCTTATCATTTACAATGACGAATTAATCCCTGACTCATACGAACATGTAAATGTAGAAAATGCAAAACGATAGATAACACACTTGTCAGATACTCGTAAGACTCAAAAAGCTGTGTGATTATTCTCACAGAATACTCCAACAAAAGCAAACATTTTAAATGAATACAACAGTCGTAGTAAAATGTAAATCTTTAACCTTTAAAGCAGTAAGAGGTATCTTTTTTTTTAATGAAACAAGACAAGTAGAACAAGTCGAAAGAATATCGTGAGAAAAGACAAAGATAAAAAAAAGAAAGGAATATGAACTCAACAAAAACCCTCTGGAAATGGCAAATGAGGAAACTGACTCCACTTCTTGAGAAGTAGAGGGAGTGAGCCTGGAAATCCACGTAAACCTCTGCAATTGTAATGAATAAGGAGAAGATTTACGCAATTACACGCGAGTGAGCTAAGTGAATGAAGGAGACTGTCTAAGGACTCAACATGCTCTACCACAGTGAGGACTTCCAGAAACAAGGAAATATTGATTGTTCAGAATCTTACTCATATCATTAACTATGCATATGGAAATTACTAGTAGATACTATATGTAAACCAGTAGGACCGGTTTAACTAGAAAAATAAAAATTTTACTAGAAAGCGTCCATTAAGTTTAGCAAAAGGCTTAAAGTACACTTAATGGTTGACAATGTCGGTAAAGTCTGTTGAAATTTAGTTAACTGTTTACTCCCATAAAGAGGAATTTCATCCTGGTATCAGCAGATTATTTTATTTAGTTTAGAGAGACTCGAAATCAGTATAATTATATTTTATTTTATTAATAGACTGCTTTATTGAATCAAAACTGTCTCGATAGTGAAAATGAAAATTAATAATCATGCCACTAAATTCAACGGTTAACTTTTTATTATATACTTTACATTTTTTTTTTCAAGGGCTATCTAATAAAAAGAAACTTATATGATATCCAATAAAACGTTGATGAAAGTTTAAAGATTTCTTCCTAAGCTACCTCAACCAAATAACACAATTTCATCTTGCTACGCGGATGTTCATGATAGAATGAATTTCAGTACCATATTTACCACGCACATTACAAAGGATTACAAAGGCGGAGCATGCCAACAGGAGATATTTTGGTCCATAACTAGGTTGGATGCGAAAAAAATATATAATAAAGATAAAAAAAAATAAATAAAAAAATAAAATAAAATAAATAAAATAAAAATAATAAAAAAAAAAAAATATATATATATATATATATATATATATATATATATAAAATAATGATAAAAAATAAAGCAAAATTAATAGCATAAATAAGATAGAATAAAATAAGTAAGATAAATAAAATAGATAAAATATATATATATATATATATATATATATATATATATATATATATATATATATATATATATAATAAAATAAATAAAATAAATAAAATAAATAAAATAAATAAAATAAATAAAATAAATAAAATAAATAAAATAGATAAAATAAATAAAATAAATAAGATAAATTAAATAAGAATTATAATAACATAAATAATAACAAATAGAATAAATAAATGAATAGGTATAGTTAAATAATAAACAAACAGGTAAATAGTAAATAATAATGAATTGACAGATAAAAAACAATGAATGAAAATCAAGCAAATAATAAAGAAACAGGTTTTGGTTTGGGTAATGTTAGTCTAATCTATTTATCCAACTGATTTGGGACAGAATTAATTTTGTTAAAAGAACACTCGTTGCTGCCCCAAGTTTGTTCGAAATTACTAATAAGACTGCCTGTTATTAAGCTTTAAGTAATTAAGATTCATTACAAAACTAAAGGGGCTATATACATTGGTTAGGCCTATACAATGGTGTTTCTGTCTAGACTGATATTACTTTTGATACTTTTACTGGACAGGCTATTCATTTCAGCTAAATGAAATTGCCTGGTTGTAGCCAGACTAAATGAAAGGTTGTTAACAACAGTAAAAGCCAATTCATCAGCTGATGCAAGCCATCTGTAAATATTAATAGTAATATATTTTCCATCTGAGTAATCTTTGGGTCACACCATTTGAATGATGTCTAGTTGGCAGGGGGTAGGCAGTAAGGTGGGAAAAGAAAAGCGCCTTATATAAAAGATAAATAGATAAATAAATAGAAAAGTAGCAACATTACTTTAATATGGTAGCCTACATCATATCATTTTTCGCTCATCGTTCGTGAGATAATCTTACTAAGTTGAGGCTGTCCATCTTGGAAATGAGTCACTCGGTCCATTCTTTATATAAATGACTTCGTATGGGAGTTAGACTGAATATTTTTCTTTGTTATACTGTGTAGCTGTTAACTCATGGATAGAAGCAATCGTTCATGAATATTCTTATCTGTGTGCTGCCATGCAACTCTAACATCATGTTCTTATCCCTGTTTCTCTTTACTTGAATTTAAATTTATGATCTCTCAATGTAATTCTTGCTCTTTAGATGTAGCTCTTGTATACTGAATATAATGCTAAAAAAAAGTAAATTAATTTTGTCGTTTTTTACTTTAGTTTTGATTTTGTTAGTCACTGAATCAAAATTTTTTACTTAAAATGTCACCCCGTAAATTAAAGTGCAGAAAATAATGCCTTTTATTTTTTACCTTCGATAAGATATATTTATTTTTTCCTTCTATGATCTCAAGATGACTTTATATTATTTCATTAACATAACAAAATCTGACCTACTTAATAATGTCTTTCTCGTAGGCCTCGATTCCCTATAGTTTCTATAGATTGATAAGTAAAATTGTGTGGAATTTTAATGGACTTATAACATGTCTTTCTTTATTCCTACTTTTTTTTCACTTCAGCAATGCATATCTTAACAAGGATCAAATGATATGCAAATCAGATTCTTTAAATGATTATCTGATTAGACAACTTTGTTAGTACTTATCACCCAAGAACTTTCTGACGCATTTCTTAATTAAATCATTGTGTCTTTATTCATCATTTCTTTCTCGGTTGTCTCATGGAATCTTTTTAATTGACACTTGATTAAAACATACAGAATCATTCCCTTTTCCAGCAATTGGATCTGTCATTAGCATCATTTGATATATC
>NC_134807.1:39882637-39905137 GCF_046742065.1 Oratosquilla oratoria | reverse complement strand
CTAACCCTAAGGCAAAGAAACTGGATAAATGCATTGCAGAAATGTTAGTCATGAATATTTTACCTTTCAGTCATGTTGAGGACTTAGGATTCGTGAGACTGATGACTGAAACTGCTCCACTATCCAGTCTAAAGCAGCGAAATTTGTATTCATCATTGATATGTAGTGATATGTATGAATTTGTTTTCAAGAAAATAAAAGAAATAATTGATGAAGTGAAGCAAGACAACAAAATTTCTTTTGCAACTGATGTGAGGTCAGATACCTCAGCAGGTGTCTCATTGCTGAGTTTAACTGCACATACCATAAATAAGGAATTTGAAAGAACAAACTCTGTGCTAGGTGCTGAACCACTGGAAGAACGACATACAGGAGAGTATATTTCCAAAATGTTTGATGATATGCTAATGAAGTGGGACATATCTCGTACAAATGTGCACTGTGTTCTGCATGATGCTGGAGCAAATATGAAAAAAAGCTCTGTTTCTCTCAGGTGTAAATAACTTGGATTGTACTGTGCATAAGATACAGCTGATTGCTAAAACTGGGTTATCATCACATTGTGATATAGAAAACATGATAAAAAAAAACTCGTAGTATTGCTACGCACTTTCATCACTCAACTATGGCACAAGATGAACTTAAAATGATTCAGGACAGGCTGCAAATACCTAAACTCTCTGTTATTCATGATACACCCACAAGATGGAATAGCACCTTGCACATGCTAAGAAGAACACTAGAAATAAAGGAATCTGTGTGTGTGTGTGTTTGTGTGTGTATGCTGCTACCAACTCCAAAATCAAACAGTTCAGCAATACTGAGTGGTTGATTATGCATAAATGTATACAAGCCTTACAACCTTATGAAGATATCACAAAAAAAAAAACTTAGGGACTCCACATCAACAGCAGCTGAAGTGATTTCATTTGTAAAGTCCTTAAAACACACTCTTTAGAATACCACATCAGTAGTTTCTAACCTTGTTGAAGAAACTCATACCTCAGATACAAGCTCTGAAGATGAACCAGGCTCAGGATCAGTGATTGAATTAAATTAAAACGGAGAAGCAACACAGGCAGTAAACTTCATGAAAGAAGCAATGCAAGCTGATGTTGAGAAAAGATTTTTCTTTAATTGAAAATGAAGATCTTTACAGAATTGCAATGTATATTGACCCAAGATACAAGAGTATTTTTTTTCTTCATCTCTCGTCACTGATCATGTAAAATTATCACTTGCCAGAGTATGTGAGGAGCTTCGTCAAACGACTATTCTAGAAGAGGAAGATGGAGAACCAAGAAGGAAACGAAGAAGAGATGATACGAGTGAAACACCTACCACCTGTGGAACATTAGATGAAGCAATTACCTCTATTCTTGCCTCCAGCAATGATGATGAAACAGAAAAATCATCTGTAGTAACTTTACTTATGACAGATATTGAGAAATATCACAGAGAGAAAAGAATAAATGGAACAAGTCAAGATAGTTTGCAATGGTGGAAGACAATGAAGACAGTCTACCCTGATTTAGCAAAGGTAGCTTGCCAGTATCTCTCCTGTCCACCAAGTAGCGTTCCTAGTGAGCAGCTGTTTGGTAGGGCTGGCTTGATATATGACGCTAAGCGCAATCGGCTTTTGCCAGAAAAGGTAGATAAGCTACTGTTTTTGAAACGAAACTTGCCCATCTTGAACTTTAAATATTATGTAATAAATATGTGTTTATAGTATCAGTTCAATCAGTTGGTTATAGATTTATAGTTAACCACTTTCAAAAGGGTGGGGTTGGAGAAAGTGGTCGGTGGGATGCACGACGAATTGAGTCCACATCCCGTATCCTGGTAACGCACAAAATGTGTGGCTGAAACTCGTCATAAAACTTTATTGTAAAAAAAAAAATGCTTCCACTTTACTTCCACTAGTATACTCTGGAACTCCCTTCCTGTGTCTGTATTTACGTCTTCCTAGGACTTAAATACTTTCAAAGAGAGAAGTATCAGCTATTAAGACACCATTCGAACTCATTTGGCAATATTTTGGTTCTCCCACCTTGTTTTTATTGCTACTTCTCCTGTCTGCATGGTCTGACACTGAAACAGGTTTTTATTGATTTATTATTATTATTATTTTTTTTTTTTGGGGGGGGGTCCTCTTGGTGAGAATGTTTGACGAAAAAGACATCCGCATCCGCATGCTCATCCGCACGGATGTCATATTTTGATATCCGCATCCGCATTTGCATCCGCATTTTAGTAGAGACTGATATCCGCATTCACATTTGCATCCGCAAAATGACATTCGCATACACATCCGCATTTGCGGATGTCTGATATTCGACATTCGATACATCTCTAGTGTGTGTATATACATACATGCATACATATATATACATATATATATGTATATATATATATATATATATATATATATATATATATTCATCTTCCTTCTTTCACACACCTTTCCAAACCCTACCACTAACTTTCTTAATCACTTCTCTGATCCTTCTAGAAACCTAAATCGTCAGCTGACAACAACTGGATTATCTGCTATTTTCTCCATATTCCTTAACCATTTCCAGTCCTTGACCTATTACTCTGGTATTTACCGCTTCCACCACCCCATCCATGTATAAATTGAACAGCCAGGGCGACATAACCCATTCCTGGTGAAGTCCCACCTATACCTCATACCACCCACTCTCTCCATTACTAATCCTAACACACGTTCTAGTGCTCTCGTAAAATCTCCTGACTGTTCTTTAAAGCTTTTCTATAACCCCATATAACTGCAATATCTTCCACAGTGCCTTAATGTCTATCCTGTCATAAGCTCTTTCCAGATCCGTAAAAGACCAACAAAATCTTTACCTTTACCTATAGCTTTCTCACATATCTGTCTTACCATAAAAATCTGATCTAAGGCGACCCCTACCTGTTCTAAGCCCACATTGGTCTTCATTCTCTGTTCCTCTCCTAAACCCCTCTATCAAGACCCTCCCGTAAGCCTTCCCAACTGCACTTAAGAAGCTGATCCCTCTGAAACTACTTCACTCACACTTGTCCCCTTTTCCTTTTTAAAGTGGAATTGTACAGGCACTCTTCCACTCTTCCGGTACTCTAACCTCTTTTAAACAAACATTAAATAGCGTCACAAACCAGTCCACCATCACTGTACTTCCATTTTTCCTACATTCTGCAAAACATCTATCCAACTCAAGTGTTTTACCTGCTCTCAACATTTTAACAAATATCTTCACTTCATCTTTCCTTATTTTCCCTCCATTTTCCTCACTCATCACGGTCATTTTCTTAGTGATTCCATTGCAACTACTTTTCCCTCCCTATCCTGTTTCACATTTATGAACTCTCTAAAAAGTTCTGTCCGACTTCCTCTTAATGCCTTCTCTTCCACTATGATTTCTCCATATGCACCTTTTACCTTTTCTTCACTACTTGTTTCACCTGCTCTTCCGTTTTTTATTTTTATTTTTTTTATTACTTTTAAAATTTTCTGTCATGCTCTTATTCCTTTTCACATCTGCTCTCCACTTTGCCTCCTTCATTCCACCGCTGCCACCATGAATGTATCGGGGTGGCCAATGAAACAGTCAAATAATATAATAATGAAAAATTTGTATTAGATATAAGCACTACAATAACGAGCGTGTTGTAGCTTCGTAAGCTAGATCTCCACTGGTTCTTAGCGACGCGACCACGCCAGACTTGGCGGGAAAACATACGCCCTCAAACTGAACACTTGGTTCTTATTATATATGTACAATATACAATAATAAATATACAATAACAATAACAAAATCAATATACAATAACTTCTATAATAATTATGCAATGGAAAAATACAACCACAATTGAACACTTCGCAAGTACAATATATAATACTTGTACAATGTTGTATGTAATTATAATACGTATCATACCATTACATTATACTTTACTTTTCTTCTCTTTTCTTTTTATCTCTGATATGGTTCCATCGCCCTATTTTGTAACCATCCTGTGAAAGCTCGCTTCTTCTCTTCTACAACCTTTTTTGTTTCCTCATCTCACCACTCACTTCCCTTCCTTCTACTTCCTCCCATCCTCCTTCTCCCACACACCATCGTTGTACATCTTATGACTCACTCTGTGAACCATCCCCGTTCCTCCTCCACTCTTAGGTCTAGTCTATCATTCACTCCCTCCCACTCCTCTCTTAGCTTTTTCTGTTACTCCTTCTCCTTTTCTCTCTCATTTAAGCAGTTAACTCTTAGCAACTTACTACCTTCTGTCCTTTTCCTCTTTCTCCATCTACCCTCCACTCTCAACTTATCTTCCACCAAAAAATTATCTGATATTCCCCCAATCTCCCCCCATAGAATATGTACATATATAACTCTTCCACTATATTTCTGGTTGCCACTACATAGTCCACTAACACTCTATCTACCACCCTTTCACCCACCACCCTCTCCCACGTGTACTTATGCTTGACTTTCTTCCTAAACACTGTATTTCCTATCATTACCTATCTAGACACATCACCATCAACTCTCCACTACATTTTTTCCTGAAACTTCACACTCCACAACCACTCCGTATATATATATATATATATATATATATATATATATATATATATATATATGCAATAAAAACACTAGAAGCGTGTGTTCACAAATGCGTAAATAACCACTAGGAAAAAGTAAACTAACGAAGCAGAGCGCTTTCGTGTAATTACATCTTCAGTGCAGATACAAAGAAGGAATTATAAGATGAAGAAACAAGGTACAGAATATATGACATAGTGAAGAGGGCATTCGGAGAGGTAGTGGAAGACTACATTAATGTTAAATTTACGTAACATATTTGGAATATTTTGCTAATTTTACCGTACCAAGAGAACCTGCAAAATATTCCAAATATGTTACGTAAATTTAACATTAATGTAGTTTTCAATAACAAGAACACTGTAAGACAACTGCTCATAAATAATTCTGTCAATAGTAATAAAGGGTGTGTGTACAAAATACCTTGCAGTGTTCTTGTTATTGAAAACTACATTAATGTTAAATTTACGTAACATATTTGGAATATTTTGCTAATATTACCGTACCAAGAGAACCTGCAAAATATTCCAAATATGTTACGTAAATTTAACATTAATGTAGTTTTCAATAACAAGAACACTGTAAGACAACTGCTCATAAATAATTCTGTCAATAGTAATAAAGGGTGTGTGTACAAAATACCTTGCAAATCATGTAATCAGTTTTATGTTGGTCAGACTGCTAAAGCACTCACAACACGAATTAATCAACATAAGAAATACGTTAGAGAGGGAAACCAATCTAGCGGTATATTCAACCACATGAACCATTTTAACCACCCAGTTGACTGGGATAACGCTAAAGTCATCACATACAACAACAACATAACAGAAAGAAATTTAATTGAATGCAGTTTGATCAAATCTAGTAAGGGGATAAATGTTAATCTTCATCAAGGTTTGTACAAATTAGATAGTTTTATTTCTCATGAAATTTCAAAATTGTTTGAATTGTAATATAAATTATGAGCAGTTGTCCCATACTTGTTGGTTACCAGGACGGCCCAAACGTCCCATACTTGTTGGCTACCAGGACGGCCCATACGTCCGTCACGTGTACTTCTTCCACTACCTCTCCGAATGCCCTCTTCACTATGTCATATATTCTGTACCTTGTTTCTTCATCTTATAATTCCTTCTTTGTATCTGCACTGAAGATGTAATTACACGAAAGCGCTCTGCTTCGTTAGTTTACTTTTTCCTAGTGGTTATTTACGCATATATATATATATATATATATATATATATATATATATATATATGTATGTATGTATATATATATATATATATGTGTGTGTGTGTGTGTGTAAATATATATATATATATATATATATATATATGTATACACACACACACACACACACACACACACATATATATATATATATATATATACATACATATATGTATATTTATATATAGGATATAGTATATATATTCATGTGTGTTATCAATCATTTTCGATGTCCAGCGTGCACACGCGCGTACACACGCATATAGAGCAAGCAGAACTCCAACGCCTTCAAACCAACTCTGCAGAGACCATCTATTGCCCTCCAATCTTCGCAAAGGACCATATATTGTTCCTAGTGACCCGAGGACCAGACTTTTCAGTCAATACTTAGAACATCTCTACTCCGCTTTCCCGGAAATAATTGAAGCGGCGCGGGTCAAAGGCTCTCGCGTTTTTCGACTTAAATGATGAGCGTGACCGTCCGGCACATCCTTCCTCGCTCCAAACCGACACGACGAACCTTTTTGTTGTATTTTCTCCCATTATATAATGGGCAATCCTTGTAGATGTATAAAATCTGGCAACCCTCTTCCACTGAGGCTAATTCGGAGTTTGCATTGTATGTAAAAGCCGGAAAGAATAATAGCTTAGCCTATGTTTCTCCAAGACTCAGACCTTATCTCTCCTAATAATGTAGACAACTACACAATTACACCTGGCGTCAGAGGTTAGTTCTGAAACAACAATTTTGACAAGCAATAACTCTATGACAGTGTCTCCATTTGAACATAGGCCTTCCCACCATCTTCGCCGAAATCCAGCATCGCCACGACGCACAGACCTCTCCCCTGAGTATCCAAGCATCACATACGAAACAATCCATCTTAGCTGCATTATCCAGCATCCTACTACGAAGCGAGAAGTCTTACTTCTAAGCTGTGCATCATCCAGCATATACGACGAGGAAATCCCCCTCCGAGGCATTCTTCAGTATCTAAGACGCCCACCGCCGCCAACACCTACACAGAAACGAGTCGGACGACCTCCTCCCTTCTCCGATATTACATCGCGCTCCGCACGTCACTACACCAACAGCCAACGATCATCTTCTCCGAGCCAACACTACAACGCTCCAACAATCATATTTTGTGAGCCTACACTACAACGCTCTAACGATCATCTTCTACAAACCAATACTGAAAGGGTCCAACGATCATCTACGTACCAACGATCGTCACGGCAATCACAGCCAATACCCCTCCCCACTCCACGCATCTATCTTTTTATTATTTTTTTCAATGTCACACATATACATATATATTTATATAATGTCTTTTCAACTAACCAACTAAAATATGCTGTACTAATTACTCCCCTTATTTCCAGCAGTGCATCACTGTAGCACCTTCATCTAATAACACTCCGACATCATTTTGAGTATATATATATGTATATATATATATATATGTATATATATATATATATATATATATATATATATATATTCATTATCACCTAGGAACAACACGGTCTCGACACATTTCTCTCATATTTTGTACAGAAGAGTGTTCAAATCCCTTTCTGAATTGACATATTGACCTTGTACACGAAGTCGCTCTGTGCTCAATTCAAATACACCAAATATGTCCCTTCCTTCTACTAACAACTTTTAAAAAAAGTCACCTGCTACTCAAAACATCATGGCAACACAAAGCCTTATCACCGTAGTCAAGGATGAGCCAACATTAGCCCTCTTTAACATATAGAAATAACATAAACTGGTGACGTCTTTCAGTCTGGTTTATTTGTGGAAACCACAAACTATCAGGAATTTCTACAGTAATTTAAAAAATCCTTTGCCACATTTGAGCCACTTGGAGCACTTCCCCCCTCCCACTACTCTTTGGCAAAAACTTACAATCATGGCCCACACATAACAAAATAAAAAGCGATCAAAATAGCTTCCACATCTAAAAGTGAACTCAGAGAAAGACTCAAAAACTCAGACTGAGTTTCAGAAGATAAATTTTCATTGGAACAGGGATTCTCACTCATGGCATACTTCCGACTACTCTCCTAATTATACTTAGACACACTCCATTAAGCTAGCACATTTCCATTTACACCAGGTATTACACTAAGCGAATTCTTCAGGAAATTATCTGACACGGACGAAACTATCACTCAGATACAGAGTCAGTTAGAACTCACCATACCCATCTACACAATAGCCTAGGTCACACGGTCCCCCTCAAATAACACGAGATCAAGACATACTCTCACACGCGATATCGCTCATGCCAACATTCCCCCATAAGAACACAAATGTTCTGTAAATACTGCCACAAATCAGGACACCTCCTTAACACGTCAAAACAAGACAAACATTGCGATTATCATGGTTCATGATTTTACATAAGTGATCGTTGCCGTGTGCTGCTAACATGGAGGCAACACAGATAAAACTCTCCAGATCACTCTCCTCCTAGACATTTACGTAACACATCTCCTTTGTGACTACAGGATACAAAGATTCAGTAAACACCAAGGACAATTACTCCATACCCAGATATTCAATCATTAGCTCTACTGGTACATAATCTGGATATCACAGACGTATCTTCCTATTCCTTAAAGTTCAATACTACATCTAGCAAAACTAAAGTGACAATCTTTCTTGACATGGGTTCCCCAGTTAACATCATGTCAGTACATAGTTTCCACAAATACCGCACTGAAACAAAATGTGTCAAGGTTTTGGAACCCACCGACATCAACCTTTACAATGTTGACGGCGTACCATTCCCTATCATTGCTAAATTCTTCCTAAACATTAGCTTCAAAGTTGAGTGCCCTTCTATTCTACTTATCATCTACGTAGCTGATGGTTACTTTCCTGCTGATATCCTTATAGGCTTAACATTGATAAAGCAACATAACATAGTAATTTACCCTGCTCAAAAAGACATAATTTATGCAAATAACTTCCTCCCTGCATTTCCATCAACAGTTTCCCACAAAGTCAACCACATTAATGTGGCCGAGCAGGCAGAAGATGATTCAACGTCAGTTAATTCTAGCAACCCCCATTCAAATTTACTCTGTTTCATCATACGAGGATACATCAGCTGCTAGTACAGTTGTCACTGCCAACCAAACAATTTTCCACGACTCTAACTCTACTACTTTACTGATAGCTGTGGAAATGTGTTCCAAAAATAACAGACGCACTAACTCCTCACGCATGTCTAAATCAGCAAAACTCAGGGCAAAACACCCATTAGATATAATTTATCTTTCACTGACTGAGGACACCTGCTTGCTCCTCTTAGAGGATTCAACAACAAATCAACCCCGAAAGTATAATCTACATTTAAACACACTCACACATTGCTTATCAGACGAAAGACACTGTTCCCTCGTGAATATACAAAGGTACACATACAAGTCTTCCAAGCATAATACACCGATGTACTGTATATGCCAGAAACTTGCCATTTCAATGGCATTTTCCTGCTTTCAGCCATCAGCTCTACGTCAAAGAAAAGTTAAACTTGCATTTTAATTGCCAATGATACTAACGCATCCCTCCATCTCACATTTGGTACAAACATTTGCAATTTCATAATATAACCTTCACGCATTAAAGTCATGGATGACAAATTACCTACTTTTCAAGTGTGTACCACACTTTCTGACGTGCTCACAGCACAGGAACCCAGTGATGTATCACATTTCAATCCCATAGACTTCCCTGATGCACAAATCACTAATCTTATTCAGCATCATATATTCCTCTGTGAGAACTCTAAACCACATTGTATTTCCACATAGAGATTGTAGATAATTTTATGCAAGACATTATGAACTATCCATCAGCAAATGGAACTTCCTCCTCTTTGTTGTACCTACTCTGTAGAAGACTTCAGAGAGTTAGATAAGCTAACCATACCAGATAGAGACCCAATCCCTCTCTTACAAGACATTTTCCACTCCGTCGGTGAAAACAACATAGTGTTCACGACCTTGGACCTTAGGTCGGGATCTTCCTTGCTCCAGAGTCTAGGCCTTTGACAGCCTTTAGCACACTCACATTATAACGTCAAACAAGTAGATATGGGTCTCGTTTCAGCTCTTTCGATATTCACACGACTTATGCACACATTACTTGCAGGTCTCATAGGTCATTCAGTCTCATGTACCTCGATGACGTGATTATCGCTTCCAAATCCGTTAGCGAATATTTACACACGCTACACAATGTCTTCTCACGACTAGAAAAAGCAGGTCTTAAGCTGAAGCTTAAGGAGTGTTCATTCCTTCAGAAAAAAATACGCTTCCTAGGGCATGTCCTTAATCAATAAGTGATTTTAACTTCGCAGGACAAGGTCAAAGTAGTCATTGATTTCCCAATTCCTACTTCTGTAGAACACATACGTTAATGTCTTGGTCTGTCAGGATTTTACAGACGTTACATTCAATGGTACGCTAGTATAGCAGCACAGTTAACTTCACTACTTAAGAGGAACACACCCTTTCATTTGGACACCTGACCAAGAGAAAACCTTTAATGACACAAAGAAACCCTTAACCACGGCACCTGTCTTTGTTTTCCTAAATCACAAGCTTCCTTTCATAGTTTACACCAATGTGTCATGCACAGGACTTGGCGCAGTCCTCATGCAACAACACGACACAAATCTGAGACCAATTTCCTATGCGAGTCACACATTCAACATACACGAGTGAAATTACTCAGTCACAGACTTAGCAGTTATATATGCACTCAATCATTTCAAAGAGATCCTCTTTGGTTACAAGATACACATATATACGGACCATCAAGCAATCTTACACCTCTTCAAAGGAAAGATTCTTTCAGGAAAACTTGCCCACTACTTCCATTTTATACAGGAGTTCATGCTAACCTTTTATTTTGTTCAAGAAAAAGCAAACCTAGTTGCGGACGCTCTCAGTCACCATTTTGCGACCATCACTCAGAATCCTATTTCATTAACTCTTACACAAGCGCTCGTTGCCACAGCGCAGAGATCAGACTCTCTTTGGAAACGTGTCATATACTTCCTCGAATCTGCAGACACAACTGACACAGAAAGCTTTTCTCCCCATATCGATAATTACACGTTAGTTGATGACATTCTGTATTACAAAACAACACTAACGAACAAACATAAACCAAACAGATCAGTGTTTCAACTTGTAATCCCTACGAATTTAATTCCAAAAGTTTTAAAGCTTATAAACGATTTCCCCATTGCTGCACACCTGGTAAGGAGAAATAAGTTACACAAGCCAGATTTCACTACTTCTGGTTAAGTATGAGGATCGATATACACGCGAACATCGACGCTTGTCACCCATGCGCGATTCACAAAGGTCATTTCAGCAGTCATGCTCCAACTCTAACTCACCCTACCCCTTCCTAACCATTCGACACAGTCGTTGTTGATCTTCTTAAGTTACCACTTACATATAGTGGAAACCAATATCTCTGTCTGTGTTGACTATCTTTCCCCCTACCAGACAAAATAGCAAAACACGTAACAAAGACACTTATTGATAAACTCATATACCCATTTCCTACACTCAAAACTCTGATTTCTGACAACGGGACTGAATTCAACAATGATATTCTTTCGCACATTTGTAAATACTTAACAAAAAATGCAACACTACTGCTTATAAGCCTAGTTCAAATAGTTAAGTTGAACGCCAAAATAGAAAGATTCTCAATGTTCTTAGACATCTTGCTTCTGATCTTCACCCTTCTTGGGATGAACATGTCCCCATGATTCAAGCTTGTATAAATGGTTCCATTAACAGGTCAATATTGCAGTCATCTATTTTTTTTTTTTTTTTTTTTTTTTTTTTTTTTTTTTTTTTTTTTTTTTTTAGCCTGGACAAAAGGCTCCCATATGATCTTCTTTCAAAACTATCTCCCATTTACAATTTCAATGATCATGTCTAGGAACAATCTATTGTTCCTAGTACTCAAAGTTTCCAGCCAACGCCCAGGACACCTGCACCGAATGGACCTCACGCTTTCCCGGAAACAATGGAAGCGGCGTGGGTCACTGGATCTCGCGTTTCTCGACTACACTGGAAGAGCGCAACTGTCCCGCACCTCCTTCGTCGCTCCAAACCGACACGACGAACCTTTTTGTTATATTTTCCCCAATGTATATATGGCAACCTTTGCAAATATGAAAAATCTGGCAACCCCCCAAGGTTACTCAGAAGGTTGCATTGTATGTAAAAGCCACCATAAGATAAATCACTGCTTCCGTGGTATCAAAACATTAATGTGTCTCATTTTTTCCTGAGAAATCTTGCGTTTAATGACTTTATACAAATGCCAAAGCTATATTATATAATTCATTATTAATCGAAATAACTTTAACATTGAAATTATCTTTAAACAAAAATATTTCCTTGAGGCTGTCAGGAAAATCAAATGATATTTGCTGTGTTTTTCAATTTGATATATAACGGTTGTTTAAACTCTTTCTCCTTCAATTATACACTGTGAAAAATATGATCTTCTATAATGCTAATTTTCCAGCATTGCAGATACATACCATTTCTTATATGAATGTTCGTATATAAGGAAATACTTCAGACAGTTACCATTTATTTTTTCATACAGCAGATGATGACGTGTTTAAAGGTATAATAAGATAAGTGTTCTATTTTTTTTATTATACTATCCTACACAGATAAACGGTATTCATATACATTTGCAACTATAAATGTCTAGAAGCGTACTAACTGTTGTTACGTGAATTTGTGTACGTGGGATGTATTCGGGTTTGTAAAATACTTTTATATCCTTTTCCATCTAAGCCGATCTAGGAAATGATGTTGAAAGCTACAAATTACATTCCGTATAGAGATTTCTACAACAACATATTGTTGTAGGGGATATGACTTATGTTGGAAATATATTTTGAAACAAAATATTTTAGTATTTGTTGCCAAAATTCACTCGTATTCTATTGAAGTTCGTCCATTTATTTTTTTTTCTTAGCTTTTATTCTTAAGTCCTAACAGATTTATTCTTTAGATTTTGTTAGAGATACTTTTTTATCTGAAAGAACTTGTTTTTCTTCCAAGAAGAGATCTGTAAGATTTATTCTGAATAATGGTAAACAATTATATCAGATTTGGTTATAACACCAGTTTAGAAATGTTGAATATGAATGAAGAAGTAATTCAGAATTCAGGGACATGATATCCTGTAATCTGATCAAGCTTGTATAGCTCTAAAAGTGATGAAAAGGATTCAAGAAGATTTAAACTAATTGATATGTCCTGGATGGTCTCCCACAGTCTTGTGTTTCTTTTATTAATTCTATTCTGTGAGGAAATACAGATATCGTTCTCCATATAATGAAAGATGATTCAATTTTATTAGTCATTTTCTTCACCAATATAGTTGGCAATGGACTTAGCTATACTGTCTTTAAATTCGGTGATGATACTAACCTTTGAGAAACAGCAAATGATCACTTGAGTTAAGTTGGTGTTCAAGGAGATTTAAGCAAACTAGAGCAATGTTATAAAAGGAGGTTAATGAAAATTAACCCAACGTGAGTTAAGTCAAAATTAAATCAACTATTGCTACAAGCTACTTAGGACATTTTTGAATAAAGTGGAGAATAAAAAGCATGAATATTTAATTGTAGGTAACAACTTTAAGGAATCTAGTCAGTGTATCTATGTCCCAGAAGAAAATAAAAATAAAAGGATATTGGGGTAAGAAAGCCAATACTTTAAATTAAACTTTTCAAATGTCATCAATCAACTATAAAAGTCAAGGTTTGTCCACACTTAATATACGCTGTGTAAGTATTTTTCATATGTGCGTACTTTCTTGACCCCATCTCAATCCCATTGACATAATGTAATAAATGTAATGGCGAACCACTAAATTGATACACGAAATAAAAGAAAATATTTTATTTGATCTGTTATTACTAATACATACATACATACATACATACATACATACATACATACATACATACATACATACATACATACATACATACATACATACATACATACATACATACATATATACATACATACATACATACATACATACATACATACATACATACATACATACATACATACATACATACATACACACATACAAACATATATATATATATATATATATATATATATATATACATTATATACATTTATATATATATACACACACACATATATATATACATATATATGCAGAGTCCACTAGGAAAAGGAAAAACACACGGAGTCCGAGCGCTTTCGTGATATATTCACATTATCAAGGAGTACAGAAAGATGAGAACAAAAAATGGAGATACAGAGTATAAGTAGGACAAGAGAGACATTTACCCTCCTCTCCGAAGCCTGAAAGCTCAGGTTGGGTCACTCGGTGAGGTCGTGGAAACATATTATTATTACATTAACTTTTAAAATATGTACTATTTATATTACTGACAATATATGGATCTAATTTATATAATCCTAAACTATTATTAATGAGTTGGTCATAATTGCATTTGATAATTCCTGACTCTATGATATTTCTTTCTGTTATATTCTTACATTGTATAATTTTTGAAGCATTTTTCCAGTCAATAGGATGGTCAAATTCACAAACATGTTTAAAAAGTGCACTAGATTCTTGGCCCTTTTTTATGCTGTTTTTATGCTGTTTAATCCTAACCTCTAATTCTTTTCCTGTTTGACCTACATAATATTTGTCACATTTACTACAAGGTATTTTATATACATAGCCTGTAGAATTGTCAGGGGAATTCTTTATGAGAAGATTTTTTAGAGTTGTGTTGTTCTTGAAGACTACATTTACATTGAAATTTTTAAGAATATTAGGAATCTCTATAAGATTTTCATTAAAAGGAAGTACAAGTAAATTCTTTTTCTCAAACTTTTGTTTTGGTTCTCCTTTGTAAAATGTCCTTTTTGCTTTTTTGAAACATTTGTCCAAAAAGAATTTGGGATATCTCAACTGTGTTCCGATGTCATAAATTTTGTTCATTTCGTCATCCACAAATTCTGGGCTGCAGATGCGCAGGCCACGAAGGAACATGGAAGAAAATGCTGACTGTTTAATTCTATTATGGTGGGCTGAATAGTAATGTATATACGCGTTGACATTGGTTGGTTTTCGGTTAATACTATATCTAAATTTCTTATTGCATCTGTGAATGTTACAATCTAAGAAAGAAATGCATGAGTCTTTTTCAATTTCTATAGTGAATTTTATAGAAGGGACCAATTGATTTAATTTAGTAACAAAGGTATCAACATTTTCATTGTTAGGCCAAATACAGAGAATGTCGTCGACATACCGAAACCATTTGACCTTCTTGGGAAGTATGTTTGCTAAAAGCTTGGTCTCAAAAAATTCCATGTAGATGTTGCTCAGAACGGCTGATAGGGGATTTCCCATCGCCATCCCAAATTTCTGTTTATAAAATTTTCCATTAAACTCAAATTTACTGTCTTTGATACACATCTCAATAAGGTCAATAATGGTCTCATGGACACCGAGACATATTGTGAGCTTAATAAAAATCCGTTGGACTTGGTGAACAGCTCTTTTAATAAGAAAATTAAGAGTATATTTAAGAAAGACGACAATTTAATTAAGAAATTTATGTCCATTTCACCAAATTTACCTTATATGTATGGATTAATCAAAGTACACAAAGAAAACAACCCTGTTAGACCAATTATAAGTTCAATAGGATCAGCAGCATACAAACTGTCCAAATGGCTGGTGACTCTATTGAACCCAATCGTAGGAAAAATATCAAAAGCAAATGTCAAAAACAATATTGATCTTATTGATAAATTGAATAGACTTGAGATAGATTATGATTTTAAAATGATCAGCTATGATGTTACCTCGTTATTCACTCGAGTTCCAATTGATGACCTGCTTGAATTTCTAACGGAAGAATTACCACACCACAATCTTTCTTATGATACTAAAACCATTATTGACCTTATTGAGATGTGTATCAAAGACAGTAAATTTGAGTTTAATGGAAAATTTTATAAACAGAAATTTGGGATGGCGATGGGAAATCCCCTATCAGCCGTTCTGAGCAACATCTACATGGAATTTTTTGAGACCAAGCTTTTAGCAAACATACTTCCCAAGAAGGTCAAATGGTTTCGGTATGTCGACGACATTCTCTGTATTTGGCCTAACAATGAAAATGTTGATACCTTTGTTACTAAATTAAATCAATTGGTCCCTTCTATAAAATTCACTATAGAAATTGAAAAAGACTCATGCATTTCTTTCTTAGATTGTAACATTCACAGATGCAATAAGAAATTTAGATATAGTATTCACCGAAAACCAACCAATGTCAACGCGTATATACATTACTATTCAGCCCACCATAATAGAATTAAACAGTCAGCATTTTCTTCCATGTTCCTTCGTGGCCTGCGCATCTGCAGCCCAGAATTTGTGGATGACGAAATGAACAAAATTTATGACATCGGAACACAGTTGAGATATCCCAAATTCTTTTTGGACAAATGTTTCAAAAAAGCAAAAAGGACATTTTACAAAGGAGAACCAAAACAAAAGTTTGAGAAAAAGAATTTACTTGTACTTCCTTTTAATGAAAATCTTATAGAGATTCCTAATATTCTTAAAAATTTCAATGTAAATGTAGTCTTCAAGAACAACACAACTCTAAAAAATCTTCTCATAAAGAATTCCCCTGACAATTCTACAGGCTATGTATATAAAATACCTTGTAGTAAATGTGACAAATATTATGTAGGTCAAACAGGAAAAGAATTAGAGGTTAGGATTAAACAGCATAAAAACAGCATAAAAAAGGGCCAAGAATCTAGTGCACTTTTTAAACATGTTTGTGAATTTGACCATCCTATTGACTGGAAAAATGCTTCAAAAATTATACAATGTAAGAATATAACAGAAAGAAATATCATAGAGTCAGGAATTATCAAATGCAATTATGACCAACTCATTAATAATAGTTTAGGATTATATAAATTAGATCCATATATTGTCAGTAATATAAATAGTACATATTTTAAAAGTTAATGTAATAATAATATGTTTCCACGACCTCACCGAGTGACCCAACCTGAGCTTTCAGGCTTCGGAGAGGAGGGTAAATGTCTCTCTTGTCCTACTTATACTCTGTATCTCCATTTTTTGTTCTCATCTTTCTGTACTCCTTGATAATGTGAATATATCACGAAAGCGCTCGGACTCCGTGTGTTTTTCCTTTTCCTAGTGGACTCTGCATATTTGTGATTCGCGTGTGACTTGTGAAATTTGTGCATACATATATATATATACATATATATATATATATGTATATATATGTATATATATATATTTATATATATATACAAGCACCTGGCTTACGCCAGGGGTGCTTGGCCTTCGGCAAGACCCGCTACGCGGGTCGCTCACTTCGCTCGCAGTGCGCTCCGCGCATCTTTATTTTGTTTAATTCTGATTGCTTTATCTATCTGAATCAGTCTTATCATCTATCTTCACACGCTTTATAGGTTCATCTTCTGTCTCATCACCTTCTCTTTTCCTCTTGGGTGCCAACGATCTTCCCTCTTGAGTAGGCTCCTCACCCGATGCCTCCAACAACATATTTACAGCCCCGTTGATATTGTCAAGTTTATGTTCAAGTTTACGTTGCAAATTTACAGCCTCGTTGATATTGTCAAGTTTATGTCCATGTTTACGTTGCATAGCCTCTATTTCTTCTTTTACAGTACTTTCAGGGGTTGTCGGTTTCTCATCTTCTTCACTGTCATAAGTGTAGTCTGGGAGTACCATATCGATTGCCTCTTTCTCCGATATTGGAGGGATTACTACCATGGACTGATCAGGTTCTTCTTCTGCTATCGCTGCGTCGTCCGAGTGTTCGGTCACCACCCTTGGCACATCTTGGGCAAAGAATAACTCTTTATATACTACGTTGGTAGGCAGTCCTCGACATTTACTGTCTTAAACCTTCTTCCACCCAGTATAGTAGTATAGTGAATCCCAACTCGAAACACGGGAACACGTGCCATCTAGCAAAAGTCCACATTTTTCAAATGTTTGCCCTTGCGACATGTTAATTGTCATGGCAAAACTCAAATTGACAGGGAACTGCTTACGCTTGAAGGGGATACTTGAATCCGTGGACTCGAGTGTTATCCTGGGGATGACGGTCTGTTCTCCTGAATACGTTCCCCCTAGAACCTTGCCAACGATAGTGTTCTTTTCAAAGCTGGTGACCATCAATCGCGTACCATTACACAACTTGGGAGGAGTAATGTTTCTCATAACCATTACCACGCAACCAACCTTAACCCGCAATTTATGCAAAGGGATAGAAGGGGTGTCTATGACATTTAAAACAGAGGTCTGTATATCCGAACCTATTTCAATCGGAGTATCAATACTTAGGAATGTTTTCTCCCTTCCTTCAAACATGTCATACACAATGTCGTTGGTTGCGTCTACGTCGTTATTTGTAGGGCTTACTATCACCCTACTCTCCAAAAAACGTTCGTTAAGAATATTATCGGAGAGACCCCCGTAAACTTGACCAATTAATTCTTCCCGACTCCGAGTCATTATTCCGATTTTTTTTTTTTGGTAGTTTAGTAGGGCCACTATGTCCCTGCCCCAACAACAATAAGGATCGTGCAAATTTCTTGTCTTCTTGGTCTGTAGTTTTCAGCCTCACATTTTCGGTAAGTTCGATTTTGATGAGGTCTTTCCAAAAGCCACTTGACTTGATGCAATACCCAAATTCGTCATCCTTTCCACCACCTTGAATGACAGGTAAGATTTGCCTGAAGTCCCCAGCACACACAAACACTATTCCTCCCATGAAAGCGTCGTTACTGGTTATGTCTCTCAAAGTGATATCCAATGCCCCCAAAGTGTTCTTGTTTGCCATAACAACTTCATCCCAGACTATCAATGATGTCATATTCATAAGCTGTGTTAAATCGGTATTCTTCTTGATGCCACATGTTCTCACTTCATTGTATTCCATTAGGGGTATCTTGAACATGTTATGAGCTGTTCTACCACCGTGCAAAACAGTAGCAGCAATCCCAGAAGAAGCTACAGCCAAAGCTATCTTCCCCATGGAACGGACAGAGTCCAATAAAGTGTTAAGCACAAATGACTTACCGGTGCCACCTGGAGCATTTAAAAACACCCCATTATTCATGCTCTTATTAGCGTTCTTTATCCTTAACATTATGACATTGTAACAATGCCTCTGTTTAATGTTCATGATAGTCAACTTATCGTTAACTTCCTTCAAGAGTTTTTCTTTGTTGTACGACCGTTCCCGGCGAATGACGTTGCTCGACTTTTCCCGGTTTCTACTCTTGGGCAGCCCATACTCTGTGATATCTTTTCCTCCACAGTTCCAAACGTGTTCCTGTATATCGTCAAGAGCATCGAGATAATCTCATCGTTATAGTCTTTCAAACCGGACTGATGAAGGAAATCACTTGAAAAAAGGTCCTTAGTCTCACTCCAAATCGTAGACTGATCCTCCAAATCTGAAAACACCAACATACTCGCGTATGTTTCTCGAAGCTTTTTTCGATCATTTGTGTGATTGATGATTTCCAATATAGTTTGCCGCCAAGTCTCTTCGTCATTTATGAGACCCATAGCTTTAACCATCTCTCGGTACGTGTCGTACCTACGACCCTCGTGAGTTCTGAGAGCTTCAAATAAAGTATGGCCCTTTATATGCGTCAGCAGTAACCTCATATAGAATAATTCTACAGTCTTGGTGTTAACCGCCCTTATGCGACCCAATGTTGTCCGACATGTCTTCCGCTCTCGCCAAATGTTCAATTTTTTTTCCCAAAGGAAATGTTTAGGTACTTGGTGGTAATAAAGCTCAGCTGCGAACTTATTTTGCGTACAAAGTTGAAAAAACGCAGTGAGTTGTGTATCTATGTTCGATTTTTTTTTTTAGGGATTCGGTACTATCCGAATCCTTGTAAAAGACCTCGTTTTCTCCCTCCAAATGAAGATCTAGTGACAGCACTGCTGGGCTATTTTTATGTATCGGGAACCTAAATATCTTCCAAGTAGCCTCATTTGCATTAGCAAAACGGGCCTCCTGGTAATTTTTTACCTCGTTCACCGTTTCCTCACCCTCTTTAGTGTAAAAAATACGATCACAACCCTTGTTTAGGTACTTTGTAACATAAGCGATACACTTTATGGTGTTGGCACACTCCACGTTAATGTGAGCATCAAAGAGTAGGCAAAGATAAGCATTGTAGGGCACAACCCACGAATTTTCGATAGTGACGTCCTTCCCCTTGACTTTCTTAACAATATAGTTTCCTCCTTGACCTATTGATCTCCTTTTATACAGAGGGTATCCGTTATTACCAAATAGGAAATATTCCCTGCAAACTTTTGGGAAACCCTTGCCACAGGTGTCACCTTTACTGTTTTTGCCCTGACAACAGGGTTGTTGCTCATTGAAACCCTTGCAAGGACTGTGAATCATATTACGCGTTACAATATCGTGTAACCTGGGCTCCTTTTCAGGGTCCGGTATCTCTGCTGATATGATTTCATCAACCAACGATGCAGTTACGCGTTTTTCCATCCACAACAAAATGTGTGCATGAGAAAGCCCTCGTTTCTGCCACTCGATACTGTATAAGTGAGCCTTAACACCACCGAAAACCCTTTTCTTCACCAACTCATCTATGAGGGCATCTATTTCCATCTTGAACACCCTACTCACTAAATCTGGTCTGTCTTGAATCTGTTTGTATATGGCATCGTCGCCTACGCTGGTAGCGCTAACAGTATCTTTCAACTCTTCCCAGTGAGGGTTCATCGTGAACGTAATGAAGAAATCCGGAGAACTGTACGTTGTAACGTACGTTAGTGCATCTTGCTGACGCTGCTTCATGTACCTTGGTCCTCCCACGAAAGTGGGAGGTATTATCACCCTTTGACACACTTTCTTCCCCGAGTCTGCAGCCAAAATATCGGCACGTTCTTTTCGCATTGTACTCTGGTTAAACTCTATGAACGTTAACCGCAACGACTCAACCTTCACATAGTTGTCGACCACGAATTGCTGGAATAACCTTCGCATCTTTGTCAAGTAGATAAAGCTACCTTCATGTTCCATGTAAAGAGGTGAGTAGTACATGTAAGTGCTAAGGGTGTCGTACGTTTTCGCTGAGGTGGCTTCTAATTGCTGTTCGAACAAAGGTGGTTCATCACTCTCTTTATTGTCACATTTCCCTATTTTTAACTTCTTATTTTTCTTGAATTGATGACAATAGCCAAGATCCCCGTTAGGGAACAATAGTGGATACTGGAAACTATCATAAAAGAAATTCGTGTGATAGACCAAACTCGTTTTATACTTTGAACCCTCTTTTATTAAACTGATTATTATACGCATTGCATCTTTTGCAGGATCTAACTTGACTATCGCCCCCACTTCAACAGAAGCTGTCGGGAGGTGATAGACTCCCTTATGTTCCCGGGTTTGTACACCCTCAGCTGACTTTAACGTGATTGACACGTTTGGCACACTATCATACTTCTTCATGTGAGCCTCAATCAACCCCTTTGCAGTCTCAAGCTCTTGGAGCATACCGGATAGGCAACTGTTGTGTTCAGCCATATAATCGTAGAAGAGTGTGACTATGGACTGGTTTTCTGTTATTTCCTTTTGTTCTCTTTTTCTACGGTTTATTGTTTGTTTGGAGACTTTCTCATCCGGCTTTCGTGTTACACGGACAGTTCTAATCTTTAATTGTTGGTCTCTGTCATAATAAAAGTATAAGTCCAAATACGAATTATCATTTCTCCGTTCCGGCGCCCCTGGAAACGGTGAAGATTGAATTTTTTACTGAGCATCCAACGTGGACAACCTATGATATATCCTACCCTGAATCTTGTAAGACATCACTGACTCTACTGCATTTTCCAATTTTTTGGAAGTCAAGAAAGACGTAAATGAGAACATATTATTCAACCCCACTAAATTATTGAAAAAACGTTTAGAGAGCGGCGACTTTCCCTTGTACAGATCTTTGAGTACTTATCCTTTATCTCGGTTGGTACAGTGAGTGGCGTCTGCCCCTGGTTACAACATATTGTCTGGAGCTCATTTTTCCACAGCAGCGCATTGCATATTTTACACTTTCTGCCCCCCAAAACCCCTATATCATTTAGTTTCACTTCTTTGTTTGCTTCGTGTAACGATCCCTTCACATTCTCATGCGCACGCCTACGCGGATTACTTTCCTCACCTGTCTTCTTTTTGGCGATTACTGTACGTTGGTTCCTCATTTCAGTGAGAACACGGTTTTCCTCCTCTGTATAGTCCTTCAATTCCTTTGGTGAACACTCCGACCCACCCATCCGCTTCTTTTGTTTGGTAGATGTATTCCGATTCATTATTTTTCATTTTGTCTAACATTGTTTTCCGCAGCTTATTATCCACTTCATTCTTTTCCGCTTGTAACCGTTTTTTTTCTTTTTGGATCTTTTTCAGGTCTCTTCTCAACTCTACTTACAAAGGATTACAAA
>NC_134807.1:39867637-39872637 GCF_046742065.1 Oratosquilla oratoria | reverse complement strand
TATCTGAGAAGTATGTTGGTGGTTACTAGGCTGGATAGAGTGAGAAGCAAGGAGGTGAGGAGGTGAGCAGGAGTGGAAAAGTGAATAACAGATAAGGCCTATACAAGAGTATTGGGATGGCTTAGACACATGGAAAGAACAAATGAAGAAATATTAGTAAAAGAGGTGTGGAAGACAGAGATAGAAGGAGTGAATCTTAGAGGACGACCGAGGATGAGATGGATGGATGGGGTAAAGGGGGCTTTGAAAAAGAGGCGAAAGTCTGTTGCGCAAGGCAGGGAGAAGGTAAGAGATAGGAATGAGTGGAGCGTGGCTGTATATAGATGATACTGTTGTGTAAGGAAGGGAGAGGCAGTGGATGAGGAGTAGGGTATGCTTATGTGTGAATGATATTTTGACACAGCCCAAAGGGATTTATCACTGTCTTCTCTTGTTCTGCACGAAGGAGAGGAGAGGGGGATCGCTGATTAAGTAAAGCGGGCTTAATGTGGATTTACTGTGTATTGCTGCTTCGCTTCTGACCCAGGTTAGTGGGTGGGATACAAGGATGACCCATCATCCATTGGGAGCTAAGGTGAGAGGGAGGAATGGGTGGGAGTAGGTACATGCCTTTGACTTAGCTATATCACTGTCTTAATATTACTCTTCCCTTCTCTTCATCATTTACTTTGATCTTTTACATTTCCTTCCATTTCTCCTGTAAATACTTTTATTATAGCCCTCCCCTCTTTACTTCTATTCCACAACCCTCATCGTCTCTTCCGCACTCCAGCCACTCCCTTCTTCTCACTACTATGTCAGCAATATCCATTTCAGGAGAAGCAATTGCATCTGTTAGCCGGCTGTTAGATCCATGACCACCATCGCCCGACATCTCTCTCTCCTTCACTTCCTCCTTCTTACATAGTCTCTATTCCCTTCTCCTCTTCTCCTTTCTCTTCATCAATTTCTCTCTCCCACTCTGTAGTCCCTCAGGATTCAGTGTTGAATCCACGAATATAATTTTCCAACCATTCCACTTCTACCTTTTTCCTTTTCCTTCACTCGTCACTATCATACTAATCTCATCCTTACATCCTGCTTTCTATTCCTACCTTCCTTCCTCCTACATATAATCTAGATTCAGTATCGGACTTTACCTCGGTTTAACTCTTTCTTCCAACTCCTCAAGCGTTATGGATTTTCTTATTTTCTATAATGGCGGTATCTCGGGCGTTTCTGCTTCGCCACCTTACCTCTCTTCGTCCATCACCTTTTTCTCTCACATTGCATTCGCGGATACCCTCATCCTCTCTGGCAGTCTTTGTACACGTTGGCAGTCACCCCAACAAATATCAACATTCACCACCCCTGACATACAATGACAGCGTCGCTATATTTTACACCAAGGCAAGTTTAAAGCATTAGGAAATTTGACTTTGTCCTTAAAAGCAATAAGTTCCATCATGTTATGAATGCTACTATGGACAAAGGTGCTTTCAATGTCTACTTCATAGAAGTGGTTGAAAACAGGAATTCATCAGGATACATTATTTTTCTCAACCAGGTATCATGTTCATAATGATGAACATTTTACTTTCATGCTTGTATCAACAAGGCAGGCTATGTAATCCTGACACTAATGTTATCAATGCTCATTCTGAACTCTTTGAAATTTGAAAAAAAAAGAATACTGCCGACTCCCATTACATCATTTGCATTTCCAACTCGGTTTGCAGTCAGCATATGTGTCACTTTTAACATCTATGATCTGGAACTTTATCTATTTACAATCACATTTTGTTACATTATGTTTGTTTTAAGATTATTTTTTAAGTATCTAGAGTGTTGGACGGATTGTGAAGGAAAATTATATTTTCCTTGTTTTTGTTTTTGTTTTAGTTTTTCATTGCCTAATCTAATTTGTTTTAGTCATAATTTTATATTTGCAGATATAACTTCACGTAGTGTCTTCACACTCCTTTTGTTATCCAAAAACATGTATAAGATAATCTCTTCTAAATTATTCGTTCTTTTAACTATGCACTAGCAGTTAAATTCTTTGTACTGAAGATGACTCCTTACATCTTGGTCAGAATGGAATAGTACATACTTGTTTTGCACTTCTTTCTTATATAAAAGCAGGTTTAAAATTACGGTATGACCTCACATTATCGATTCTATTTATTCACATTAGTAGTTTTGGAAGTGACACTAATCTCACAATTTTGTAACTACATCTTTCTTCTTCTATGATTTTTTTTTCCTTTAGCAAGATATCATGGGGTTTCTCTGACTTGGGTGGGGCACAATCTGGTTAAAACCAGGTAAGCCCATTTATTGCCTTTAACCTTTCCCAAACCTAAGGCCTTTCCTCTGATCAAGAATAAGAGGAAAAGTAAAAAGATGAGCAGCCTAGGCCAGGAGGCGCGTAGCTGTGGCAGAGGAAATCACCTTTGCCCTTTGAAAATCGGAGAGAAGTGCGGGATTCGAACCCATAAGTAAGCAAATGCAAATCCAGCACGTATCCAATTACGCCATCATCTTACATTCAAGGACAACTGATAACAGGATGTCGCAGTACAATTTACATTTACATTACATCTACTCTTTACCTTTTACCTTTTCGAAATCAGACGTCTCTCTCAAAGTTAAACCCAGAAGAAGAAAAGACGAATTAATGATATGTGGTATGAATATCTCACGAACACAAAGCATAGCTACTATTTATATTGTCCTATTCTCTTCATTGGCACACTCTTCCTATCTCCTTTCCGTTTTTCGTTCTCTAGTTTTACAAGCCACTGTTACTAATAAAAAACCTGTTCTCTTGAATTGAAATAACTGGAAACTCACAGCTCTTTATCAGCAAGAAACTGTTCTTGAGCGTTAAAATAGATATCTTACAAAAAGGAAGAGAGAGAAGAAAAGAATAATAAGAAAAAAGAAAAGGAAATAAGAAAGAAAGGAAGGATGAAAGAAAGGAAGAAAGAAAGATAGAAAGAAAGAAAAAAGAAAGAGAGAAAAAATAAAAATATACAAAAATACAAGAAAAAAATGAAAAACAAGGGGATAGACAAAAAATAGTAAGAAAGGAAATTACTATTGTCTATTTTATTTTATACTAGTTTTGGATTGTTTATATCACCTGCTGCCAGCAGAAGGGTCGAAAGATCAGTCACCGGTCATTATGTCATCATGTTTGAAAACACGGTGGAAACACAGAGATACCCATGACAATTATAGTGTCCCAGTCCCTCAGGGATACACCTCCAAGTGAAGTTGAGCGTCTTGAGGTTTGAAAAAGAACAATGGAAAGCTGGTTCCCCCTTAGGTCTATCTCTCAAGACGAGCACAAGCAAGTATGCTTCGCCTGCCCTATAAGCCCTTCATTTCTCCTTCTTGATATGTAGCCACAAGAAAAAAACAATAATGTGATGAATCTTTTAAGTAACTATGGAAGAGCCATTCTGTTTGTTTTTAGTAATGCATCTTTTGGTAAAGTGGTGTCGTTTAATATATTGGAACAGCTGTACCTCAAGCTTAACTTTTATCGTATTTAATTTTCAATGTCACCCACAGAAGAATAATCTATCGCCTATGACTAAAGCAAACTGACTTGAATACGCTACAAGGTCATCCTGTCTACCCGGGAATGAAAACGGCCCCTCGACATTTACATTTCCAGAGGGGATTTGCCCAAGTCCCTCCCGGCCTTTTCCTGGTGTGATAAGGGTTCCCCTTGTCATAGTAATGGTTGCAAGGAGCAACGGCCTGGGACTTAGGAGGAGGGTCAAAGTCGTTAGAAGAAATGTCTGCGTTTTTGCACCCTAGCGAAAGTGCCACGCTTATTCGAAGTAACATTTCAAAGGCAATCCAAAAAAACATAAAAAAACTGAAACAAAGCAATTTTGCTGTGTCAAATAGGGATTAACTTTCCTCATCATTGTGTCCAAAAACCTATCAGATAAAAAATATTTTGCCTTTGAGAATAGGATATTGAAAAAAAAAAAACATTCCACATCGTGCAGGTGAATCATTTATTCTAACTTCCACCAGGCCATCTTATACAACTGCACCTAAATCCTTTCAGTAACAACCGAGTTTACTGTAAGGAAAGTATATATATATATATATATATGATATATATATATATATATATATATATATATATGTACAGTATATATATACACACATACATATATATATATACACATATAAATACATATATATATATACATATACATACATATATACATATATATATATATATATATGCAAAAATAATCACAATAACGCGTGACTAAATAATATTACAGAAACCACAGGGAAAATAAAGTCGGAATATTAAACGTTTTCGTCTATTACGACTCTGAGGATGTCGTAATAAACGGAAACGTTTAGTATTCCGACTTTATTTGCCCAGTGGTCTCTGCAATATATATATATATATATATGTATATATATATATATATATATATATGTATATATGTATACATCTATTTATATATATACTATATATATATATATATATATATATATATATGTGTGTGTGTGTGTGTGTGTGTGTGTGTGTGTGTGTGTGTGTGTGTGTGTGTGTGTGTGTGTGTGTGTGTGTGTATGTGTTCATATATATATATATATATATATATATATATAAATATATATATAGATAGATATAAGTAAAGGTGGAGGTAGAATGTAGATTGAGAGAAGCGAGTAAATGCCTTGGTGGATTAAAGAGTGTAATGAGGAATAGACATTTGGGAATGGATGCTAAGAGGAGACTGTATGAAGGCGTGATTGTGCCAACACCACTGTATGGGGCAGAAACATGGAACATAAGAGAAGAAGAGAGAAGGAGTTTGAATGTGTTTGAGATGAGGTGTCTGAGAAGTATGATGGGGGTTACTAGGCTAGATAGAATGAGAAATGAGGAGGTGAGGAGGAGAACAGGGGTAGTAAGGGAGTTGGGAGATAGGGTGAATAAAAGAATATTAGGATGGTTGGGACACATGGAA
>NC_134807.1:39857637-39862637 GCF_046742065.1 Oratosquilla oratoria | reverse complement strand
AAAGCTTTTGCGCAACATCTGAACTAACTAGCTTGAATGCAATAGTAGTTACCATTGTAACCGATAGAGTGTAAATGGTATATATACAGAGGTTGAAAATGTTTATACTGTTCCTCACAAAAGACATTAAACTAGAAATGTACCATACGGATTATAGATGAATATATCATATAAAAAAAATCATTGACAATAGAAAGCTGTGCAAAAAGTAAATAATCAAACAAAGTAAATGAATATTGGAGAAGACTTGGCAATATACCGCACCATTCTGAGAATTGTTTGCTTAATTTTAAATGTATATACATAACTGCATACATATACCAAAATCCTTTTCCCCTTTACACGGTAGGTAGCCAAAAAACAAAGGCATAGAAACCACTCCCACCCATTCCGTCCTCAACACACTCCACTATTGTCCATCTTCTTCCCTCCTTCTTATCTTAGTACCTCCTGTATGACGGGTCATCCCTGCATCTTGTCCATTGCTCTGGATCAGAAGATGTGTCGCAGGACACAGCACATCCACATCAAGGCCGCTTCATAAAATCGGTGACCCCCCCCTCTCCGTCCCCTCATGAAGAAAAGGAGAAGACGGGAGAAATCCCTTCAGGAAGCGTCAATTTATTTCTCATAGATATTTCCTCACCCCTCCCCACCCTCCACCCACTACTCCTCATGCATCACAGCATCATCCATACACAATCATTCTCCATTCACCCCTATCTTCTGTCCTCTCCCGTCCTTCCTCAACAGATGTCCCCCTCTTTCTCAATTCCCCTTTTACCCCATCCATCAACCTCATCCTTGGTCGCCCCCTCATACTCACTCCTTCCACCTCTGCCTTCCACACCTTTTTACTAGTCTTTCTTCACTCATTCTTCCCATGTGTCCAAACCATCGCAATACTCTTTCATCAACACTATCTCCCAATTCCCTTTCCACCCCTGCCTATCTAGCCTAGTAACCCTTATCATACTTCTCAGGCATTTCATCTCAAACACATTTAAACTCCTCTCTTCCTCCCTTAAGTTCATGTTTTTGCTCCGTACAGTGCTGTTGGCACAATCACTCCTTCATACAACCTCCTCTGAGCATTCATGCCCAAATGTCTATTTCTTATTGCATTTTTTATTCCACCAAGGCATTTACTCACTTCTCTCAATATACATTCTACCTCCACCTCCTCTCCTCCCCTTCCTGCCACATTCGCACCTAAATATCTAAAACTGTCCAATTCTTCCAGCCTCTTTCCCTTAATACTCACTTCCAGTCTGTTGTCACTTTCTCTCCTTGTACATCTCATCACCTTACTTTTACCAACATTTATCTTCAGCTTCCTTCTTTCACACACCTTCCCAAACTCTACCACTAACTTCCTCAATCTCTCCTCTGATCCTGCCACAAACGCAGTGTCGTCAGCAAACAACAACTGGCATATTTCCCACTTTTCTTTAACCATCTCCAATCCCTGACCCATTACCCTTGCATCCACTTCTCGCACGACCCCATACATGTATAAATTGAACAGCCATGGCAACATAACACACCCCTGATGAAATATTAGTAATGAGACCCACCAGGCATGAGGAAGAGAAGGAGACCAAAGTGAAAGTATATAGATGTAGTGAAGGAGGACATGCGGTTGTTAGTGAGTGAAGCACAAGAAGCTACAGAAGACAGAGTAAGATGGAACGAAGTGTCTCACTATGGCGATCTCTTTTGAGGTTAGCCAGAAGGATAAGAACCTTCATGGATGCATAAAATATAATCAAACTCTGATATATGCTCATGACCGCATCTCTTATATTTTCATGAAATTCTCCAGGCATTTTCTGTAGCTCGATCCAAACCATGTTTTTTGTTGATACCAAACCTCAAGTAATTTGATTTCTTTGTTTGACACAGTCTTAATTGTCATCGATAACAAAACAACCTTCTGCCTTCTAACAAATAAAAGGCTTTGCTACGATGATGTATTTTAAGACTGAACGTTTTCATTCAGTTTAGGGAGTCTTGCCACAGCAAAATGATTGAAACTACGGTATTGTAATTATCTTTGTGTTGCCCTTTAAATTTTCTATTCAGGCTAGCTCAAAATTACTCTGGCTTAGAGAACAGTTCTTTTCGAGGGACTTGAACAGCATCGGCTCATCCTTTATTGCTGAAAAATAGCAACTATTATCTCAAGCATTAATGACTGGGAACCCGTAGCCTCACAGTAGTCCACGGTCCTTGGTCTCTCCTACAAATTGCTCTATGGTGAATCTTGGGCGCATTTGTCTGTGTTATACTAACGTGGATCAGTTCCTATATGGCCAGCTTATATAAGGGCGAGGAAAACGTTTGTGAATTGTGAGACTTATCAATATATAAAGAAAATACAGACAAAGTTGATAGAATCGACCTGGTACGTAGATAGAGTGCCAGACCCTTAGGCCTTCATATCCAGATGGAGGTGAGAGAGTTGATAGCTTTTGAAAATGGATGGTAGGGATGTATTTCTCCACTACCTCAATCTTATAGCACTACCATTAAAAGGTAAATATCTTTCATTTTCTTTCACTAATAAATGGAATGCAAAAAACTCGTACCTCTGTGTTTTGTGCCGCTTTCTAAACTAACTCCAATTGAGCTGCTCACCCTATGCAGGGGGCTACACGTCTTTGTATGGAGTACGTATCTCATTTCAGGAATTATTTGTCTCAATAATTCAAACCAACCTGAAGCCCAAATCATTCCACAGTATCAATCGTTCTTTTCTAATTAACTGTTTGCAGGTTCTTCTTGCTTCCCAAATTATTATATTTCTTTCTCTTTCATACTTTAATCTTCAAAGATAGTGTCTTTCTCTCATTTTAACAGAATAGTCAACGCTGAATTCGCAATAACGTTACATCTTTTTTTTTAATTAGTTATAAAAATCGCTCTTTCTTTACTCCATTTAGAGATTGAGGAACTATTTTCTTAAGAATATCTTCCTGCATGTGAGTGATACAAAGTGTTAACAATTAATTTCAATTACACTTACATGTTCTGTGTGCCGGTGGCGTAATCGGAAGCGTGCTCCATTCGTATTTGCTTAGTTGTGGGTTCGAGTTCCGCTCTTCCTTTTGATTTCTAGCAATGACTGTTACCTTTCCCAACGACTTTGGCCATAGCTATACGCCTCCTGGCGTAGGCTCCTTACCACCAACGTCTTCATTGTACTGACATTTGCTTTGAACTGATATTGTCTTTATGCAATTTTTGGAGCACTCCTCTGCAGGAATGTTTCTATTCTTTTATTTTCAGCATTTTTTTATTTGTAGAATTACATATGCTAGAAACTAATCACAGGCATATGTGTTTTGTTTTTAATTAAATTGTCTCCAGTTGCTAGAAGACATAATTCATTGAATTAACAGAATGGAGCGAGCTTGAGTAGATTTTTCTGACACGAGTGCAGTAATAAGTTTATCTATTTTATCTATTTCCCTGTGTTTCAACTGTTTGTATATTTTCCTTGAATATGGCTTATATACAGAGCAAAATGTGTTCTGCTGGTTTGTCATTCATTTTATTCTGTTGTATAAATGAAAATTTTAATAAGGTCATCTGGGGTCGTCATTCCGGGTTGATTGCCTATTTCCCTGAGAATAAGTCATCTACATCTCGTAATAACGTAACTTAGACAAGCCTCCCGTCGTTAGACAAGAAACTTTGATCATTTCAAAAAGCTTTTCACGTGCAGCGAGCCATTCTCGGATGCGTCGTAATCCTTATCTCTGTACACTTTTAGCTGAACTTGCCAAACCCATGTAAAATAAATAAAAAATATTTTCCATGAGTTTTGGAACTATCTTTCAAGATCGATGTGGCTTTTGAAAAACAGGAACAAAAATCATATTCTATTCGAGGAAACCATTTGCTTATAGATATCAGAAAAAAAAATCTTGTTTGATATATCTTAAATGGCAAAGAACTTCTCCAACTGTCTTGCATAACTCCATTGATGTGACTCTCTTTTTTTATTGTTATTTTTTAAGTAATTTGTCATAGAAGACAGATTTCACACTTACCTTACATTTTGGACAAAAAAATGTAGAAAATACTTTAAGATCAGTTACGGATGCACTAATATTTGTAAAAATATACCTAGCTTGAAAAGTTGATAGACGTTATTTTAATGAAAAATAATACTTGCTTATTTTGTGTTTAGATAATTCTTTTTATTAAGCACTCTAATATTCTAAAACAACTGGTAAAGAAAAAAAAAATGGCAACTCTCCTTTACATACTTGAGGCTCAAATTGTCAAACTGTAAGATTAGAATTCAGATTTTAGTGTAATCTTTTGAAATATTATGTATCTTTACCATATCAAAATAAGTCCTTTAATTGTGACATTAAATCAATGATACGGTTGTTTCTGTAATAAAATAAAAGGCTAATATGTTCAATGCTTTAGACTCATGTATACTCGCATGTACTATACTCAATTTTTGTTCCGTGTTCTCAGTATACTTCGCACAAAAGTAGATTTGTTCTCTTGTTTCATGTTTTACCTAGTTCGAACTTAGGCAATCCTATATTAACAGCCCAAGGACTTTAATTTTCAGAGCTTATCTTACAATATAGATTTTGTAGCCGTTCTTAAAAATGAACAAATAAAATTACAAATAAATAGATAAATAAACAAATAGATAAAAACTGATATATGATGTTGCACTAAACTACGTAACCTCATTTGCATTTCGTCCTCGATAACCAGGGCTTCTGTCTTTAGGGAAAATATCGCGAAGATCGATATTTGCGAAACAAAAATTTAGTGAAGATGGCAGAAATGAGGAATATCTGAAATTGAACGTAGTCAGTAGTCTTTTTTGCGTTGGGATTAGCCTCCATCACTAAAGATTGCCTGTAGAGATGTTACTAAATTCCTTAAAGTACCAATTATATAAGAATTGTCCTCATTTCAATAGCTTCACTCTTATGTTTTTATAATGACTGAGGTTCGTTTAT
>NC_134807.1:39830137-39840137 GCF_046742065.1 Oratosquilla oratoria | reverse complement strand
ATTTAGGTACTTGATTAAAAAGTCAACGGCATAAAAAAGTGTATCCTCAACCGGTGTTGAGTGAATACATAACACAGAACTTAAGGCGGCAACACCAAACTCAATGTAACATCTTTTTCGTTTATTAAATAAGTTTACTGGTTCACAATTTCTTCTATATTTTACACAATGTCAATCACTTCTTGAAATATGGGTAAATATTTGATACATTAAACACTATCATTTTGTTTGTGTCTATCTCTCAAGATATTAGTTCCAAGCTATCTGAATATCACTCCGTTTATATACCACACTGCACTATTTTAATGTCACACACACACACACACACACACACACACACACACTTTTTGTTCGTCGGAAGTGCTGACACAGCAAAATAGGAGGTGCTGGTAAATGTTTTAATAAGGTTTTTTAATAGGAATGTTTGGTTTCCCGCAAATAAACTATCATGTTCTTAATTACTAGCTATGTGTTATTTACAGTATATAATATTTCTAGGGGGGAAGGGTTCATTATTATTTGGTTGTCGTGTGTTTTGTGAGTTAGAGGTTGACTGCACTTATGAGTATGTTCGTGTGTGTGTGTGTATGGTTGCTTCTGGTGGTGCTGGTCACACGGGGCATGAAGTGCTGTGTCGGCAACCGCCCAGTCAGCAAGATTGGGAGGATGTGCTTGGTGGTGGACCAGTGAGTGAGTGAGGGAGTGAGTGGGGTGAGTGAGTGTGTGAGTGATATTACTCATCATGTATATGGTGGCGTATACAAAAGTGCGTACAATTTGGTACATAAAAAGTGGTTAATTTAGGCATAACTAAGTGCCTTAAAAATATATATGTACATAAAACAAAGCCGGTCAAAGATGAATTAATGACAATCGCCTATGGCAGAATAGGTTTCTTTCAGTAACAGATAATTAACTTTCCAATGGTTAGTAACACTTACGGACACACATACACACACGCACACACACACACACACACACACACACACACACACACACACACACACACACACACACACACACACACACACACACACACACACACACACACACACACACACACACACACACACACACACACACACACACATACACACACATACACACACACACACACACACACATACACACACACACACACACACACACACACACACACACACACACACACACGCACACACACACACACGCACGCACACGCACACATACAGCACACACACACACACACACACACACACACACACACACACACACACACACACACACACACACACATAAAAGCACAAAAACACAAACAAATAAGCAAACAAAACACAGACATACGCACACACAGACACACAGACACACACACACACACACACACACACACACACACACACACACACACACACACACACACACATAAACACACACACACACACACACACACACACACACACACACACACACACACACACACACACACACACACACACACACACACACACACACACACACACACACACACACACACACACACACACACACACACATACACACGACTCGGTGGCGCGGTTGGAAGAGTCCCCGACTGTCACTACGGCGGTCCTGGTTCGAATCCTGTCTAGGGCTGAAATATTTTTTGTATCGCTGCGCTTCGAGTCGTTAATTCAACTTACGTGGGCACACGAAAAAAAAAAAAAAGGCAAGTAATAAAAAAGAAGGAAGAATCAATGAACCAGCGAAAAGAGGACTAGATTAATCCAGGATTGAGTTTCCGTGGGGGTTAATACGCAGGAAAAATCATGCATGAACGACACTCCCAAAGCGACCAGCAGGTACGTAAGTGATGAGTATTTGTCGGGGTTTAGGATGCAAGGAGAAACAATGGAGAAAAAATTGGACACTGAGAGAGATTTTAGGATTAGCAGACCAATACAAAACAAAGAAATTAACAACTTTGCAGACGAAGTGATCGATTTAAGATTAGACTACAAAGCTTTGCAACTAGATGTAACCAACCTACGTACAACGAACGAGGTAATACTATGGGAATTAAACGAACTAAAAAGTGAACTAAGTGCAATAAAAAGAGGAAATGAAAGAAAGGAAAACGAGGCTAAGATTACAAATGATGATCTGAAGAAAGAGGTAAAAGAACAATTGAAAGCAGTAACCGAAAAAATGAAAGAATCAATCAAAGAGACTGACCTAAAGGGAAAAAAAAAAAAACAGTGGAAAAAGAAACGAGAAAAAAACAACTATCATTCACAGAAATAGCAGAAATAGTATATCAGCAGGTAGAAGAGAATGCAAAGGAAACAGTGATTAGGGTGATCAAAGAGAAGGAAAATTGGGTGAGAGACAGAGTAGACAAAAAGAAATGCATTGTGGTTAATGGTATAAACGAAAAACAATCACTCAATGTACACAAATACCAAAGGGAAAAGGAAGAGAAAGAAATTGCGAAGGAGATTGTAAAAGCGGTCCAAGGAGAAGGACAAAGTTTAGATACAGGATGGGTATATACTCAAAAGAAAAGAATCACAGACCAATGAAAATCAAACTAAGAACACAAATGATAGCAAAAGAAGTACTATCAAAAGCGGCAAAATTAGCAAAAAGTAAAAAATACAAAAATATATGGATAAAAAAGGAAATGAATGCCGAGGAATTAGAGAAAAATAGAGAATTGAGAAGTGAGGCTAAGGAAAGAGAGAGAGTGAGAGAGAAAAAAAAATGAGACAGAAAAAAAAGTTTGCTTTAGAAGGTGCTAGATCTGAGACTGAGAAAATGGTAGATAAGAAAAATGAAAACTTAAACCAAAAAAGAGAAGGAAGGAAAAAATCAAAAGTGGCATATACAAATATGGACAGTATGATATCAGGATTAAATGAATTGAATGACTATCTATCAATAGAGAAACCTGACATAATGGGAATTGCAGAGGCAAAAATGAAAGGTCCTATACAATCAAGTATGATAGGACAAGGATTATACAACATTAGTCGAAAAATAGGACAGACAAACAGGGGGGAGGAGTCATGATATTGACTAGAAAGGACCTAAATGTAATAAAGATAACAGAAGGAAAAGATAATGTGGAATTAATCTTAGTTAAAGTCAAAAACAACAGTATGAAAAGTAGAAGGTTTACAGTTGTTTATGTGCCACCAAAAACTAAGACTTGGACTGACACCGAACACTGAAAGTTACTAGAAGACACAAAGAATGAATTAACCGAGACACTGAAACATAGAGAAAATATAGTAATTATGGGTGACTTTAACGCAAAGGAAATAAATTGGGAAGAATTGACAATGGGAGGTGGCGACGAACTCTGGGGAAATGCCCTACTGGATATGACCATAGATTACACATTGACACAATGGGTTAAAGAAAACAAAAGATTTAGACAAAACGAAGAACCATCGAGATTAGATTTGATATTCACCTCTGAACCAGAAAAAGTGGAAGAAATAAATTATAAAACACCATTTGGGAAGAATGACCACATACTAATAGAGATCGAATATAAGGAACAAAATGTGGTAAGAAGGAACGAGAAACATAAAGAAGGAAGACTGATGTACAACAAAACTGATTTTGTAAAACATAGAAAAAAAAAAAACGTCCAAAATGCCTGTTTGGAAAGTTTGCAAATGATGAAATAAAGACGGAAGAGAAATGAAACATTTTCAAAGAAATATACAAAGAGGGAACAGACAAATATGTGCCTAAGCGAAAATAGAAAAGGGAGTACATAAAGTGCTGGTATAATAAAAAGTGTAGCGATGCTAAAGATAGAAGAGACAAAGCTTGGAAAAGATGAAAAAAAAAAAGACTAAATGGCAAATATACATTAAACTGAGAAATCAATACGTAGACATACGAAGAGGGAAAAAAGAAAATATGAAAAAGATGTAATAGCAAAATGCAAAGATCAAACTAAACTGTTCTACAGATATGTAAAGGACAAACTAAAAGACAAACACGAAATAATAAAACTGCGTAAAGGAAATCAAGAATACACAGAATATGCAGAAATGGCCGAAGTAATGACCAGACACTTTAAGTCTGTTTTTACAATTGAAAGCTCACAATTGTGGGATGATAGTCACCAGGAAAGATTCCCTAAAATGGAAGAAATAGTGGTGACACAGAAAGAAATGAGGGACCAAATAAAGAAACTCGATGTCAGAAAGTCACATGGGGCCAGACGGAATAGCGAACTGGATATTAAAGGAATGCATAGACGAACTCACAGACAAAATAAACAAGATAATTGACTTTTCACTCAAAGAAAGAAAAGTATCACAAGACTGGAACAATATTGATATTGTACCAATATATAAGGGAGAAAATAAAGAAAGTCCAACAAATTATAGACCAGTATACCTTACAAGCAAAAACTTGGAAAAGAACAAAATACTAAACCCCAACCAATTTGGATTTAGAAGTGGAAGATCATGTACTACAAACTTAATATGCTTTTACTCAAGATTGATAGACATAATATAAGAAAGATATGGCTGTGCAGATTGTGCCTTCCTGGACCTACAAAAGGCTTTCAACCAAGTACCACAGAAAAAACTACCAAGAAAAATTGAACTAATAGTAGGAAAACAAGGAAGATTATTGGAATGGATGGAAGACTTCTTGAAAGGAAGAAAAAGGAGAGTGATACCTAGAGAAAAGAGCTCAAAATGGGTAGATATGATAGGTGGAGTACCCCAAGGCTCTGTATTGGCTCCGATAATGTTTGCTATTTATATAAACGACATGAAAGAAGAGATTCAATGCTACATAAACTTCTTTGCAGATGATGCAGAACTATCGAAGAGAGTGAGTAACGAAGAAGACTGTAAATCTTTTCAAGGAGATCTGGACAAAGTCTGGAATTAAAATAAAAAGAACGAAGTGAATTTCAACATTAAAAATGGAGTATAATGGAATTTAGAAAAAACAAAAATAGAATATTCGGTATATACAAATTTGGAACAAAAGAAGTTACATAATTAAATTCAGAAAGAGACCTAGGAATGATAATTTCAAATGACATGACACCAGACATACATGTCAACAAAATAGTTGGAAAAACCTGCAACTTAATAAGATCAATGAAAGTGGCCTTTGACTACATGGACGAGGAAATGATGAAGAAAATCCTAGTTATACTAATAAGATCAAAATTAGAGTATGCAGCGTCACTATGGACACCCAGTAAAAAAAATATATAATAATAATAATAATACATACATACATACATACATATACCAAGGCTTTTTCCCCCTTTCAAGGGAGGTAGCCAAAAAGGGAAAGGCATAAAAACACTCCCACCCATTTCATCCCTAAATACACTCCACACCCCTCCCACCCTCCCTCTCATCTGAGCACCTCCTGGATGACGGGTCATCCCTGCACCTTGCCCACCACCCTGGGTCAGAAGCAGTGTCGCAAGACACAGCACATCCACAGCAAGGCCGCTTCATTTAATCGGCGACCCCCCCTCTCCGTCCCCCCTTGCATATAAGGAGAGGACGGGGAGAAATCCCTTCGGGCTGCGTCAATATTTGCTCACACATACTACCTCCCCCCCCCCCCGCCCATTCCTCCTCATGCAATCACATCATCATCCATATACAACCATTCTCCACTCACCTCTGTCTTCCGTCCTCTCCCTTCCTTCCTCAACAAACATTCCCCTCTTCCCCAAAGCCCCCTTCACCCCATCCATCCACCTCATCCTAGGACGTCCCCTCATGTTCACTCCCTCCACATCTGCCTTCCATACCTCTTTTACTAGTCTTTCTTCACTCATTCTTTCCATGTGTCCAAACCATCCTAATATTCTTTCATCAACCCTATCTCCCAGCTCCTTTTTCACCCCTGTTCTCCTCCTCACCTCCTCATTTCTCACTCTATCTAGCCTAATAACCCCCACCATACTTCTCAGACACCTCATCTCAAACACATTCAAACTCCTTCTCTCTTCTTCTCTTATGTTCCACGTTTCTGCCCCATACAGTGCTGTTGGCACAATCACTCCTTCATACAGTCTCCTCTTAGCATCCATTCCTAAATGTCTATTCCTCATTACACTCTTTAAACCACCAAGGCATTTACTCGCTTCTCTCAATCTACATTCTACCTCCACCTTCACTCCACCTTTTCCTGCTACACTTGCACCCAAGTATCTAAAACTATCCACTTCCTCCAGTCGCTCTCCCTTAATGTTCACTTCCAGTCTACTGCCACTTTCACCCCTTGTACATCTCATCACCTTACTTTTACCCACATTTATCTTTAGCTTTCTTCTATCACATACTCTCCCAAACTCTGCCACCAGCTTCCTCAATCCCTCCTCCGATCCTGCCACAAGCGCAGTGTCGTCCGCAAACAACAGCTGGCTCACCTCCCACTTTTCTCCATTTTCTTTAACCATCTCCAATCCCTGACCCACTACCCTAGCATTCACCTCTCGCACCACCCCATCCATGTATAAGTTGAACAGCCAGGGCGACATAACGCATCCTTGACAAAGTCCCACCTTTACCTCAAACCACTCACTCTCTCCATTTTCAATCCTGACACAAGCTCTACTGCTCTCATAAAAACTCTTGACAGCTCCCAAAAGCTTTCCTCCTATCCCATAAATCTGCATAACCTCCCACAGTGCCTTTCTGTCTACCCTATCATAAGCCTTTTCCAGATCCATAAAAGCCCAAAAACATCCTTCCCCTTTCCTATAGCTTTCTCACATATCTGTCTTACCACAAAGATCTGATCTACACAACCTCTACCTGTCCTAAATCCACACTGTTCCTCACCAATTGCTCCTTCTGTTCCTCTCCTAATCCTCGCAATCAAGATCCTCCCATAAGCCTTCCCAACTACACTTAACAAGCTAATCCCTCTGAAACTACTACATTCACACTTGTCCCCTTTTCCCTTGTAAAGAGGAACTATACAGGCACTCCTCCAGTCCTCCGGTACTCTACCCTCTCTCCAGCAAACATTAAATAACCTCACCAACCAGTCCACCATCACTTGACCTCCCTTTTTCAGACATTCTGTATGGCATCCATCCAGACCAGGTGCCTTACCTGCTTTCATCATCTTAACAACTGCCTTCACCTCATCCTTAAAGAATTCAAAGAGCACTAACAAAGATGGCACCAACACTCAGCATGTTGAGATATGAACAGACATTGGACACAATAAACTTATTAACTCTAGAGCAAAAAAGAGAAAGAGGCGATTTGATATCCATATATAGAATTATGAAAGGGATGAAAATCCTTGACAGGGATGATCTACTTAAATGGGACAGAAGAAATACAAGGGAACACAAGAAGAAACTTAAGAAAGACAGTTACAGAAGAGATCTGAAAAAGAATAGCTTTCCACATAGAGTGATAGATACAAGGAATAAATTGAAAGAGAAAACAGTGAGGGCTAAAATTATACACGACTTTGAGAAAGAGTTGGATGTGGAAAGAAAAAAATGTGGATCCCACGAGCATAGCTTTTCTCCCGCAAAATACAACTAGATAAATACAAATAGGTAAATACACATACGCACGCACGCACACACACACACACACACACACACACACACACACACACACACACACACACACACACACACACACACACACACACACACACACACACACACACACACATACACACACACACACATACACACACACACACACACACACACGCACACACGCACACACACACACACACACACACACGCACACACGCGCACACCCACCCACCCACACACACACACACACACACACACACACACACACACACACACACACACACACACACACACACACACACACACACACACACACACACACACACACACACACACACACACACACACACACACACACACACACATACACATATATATATACATATATATATATATATATATATATATATATATATATATATATATATATATATATATATATATATATTTGTGTGTGTGTATGTGTGTGTGTGTGTGTGTGTGTGTGTGTGTGTGTGTGTGTGTGTGTGTGTGTGTGTGTGTGTGTGTGTGTGTGTATGTATATATATGCATATATATATATATATATATATATATATATATATATATATACCAAGAGGTAGTTTTAAAAGCAAACTCATAGACCAGAAACACATCATGGCAGCAAAACAGTTAAAGAAAGACCCGGACATTACCATCAGAAAAGCTGACAAAACCGCCGCTTACGTCCTCATGAACACCTCCGAGTACTTGGACAAAATGGACACCATTCTCAGCGACGAAACTAAGTTCAAGAAGATATCAAAAGACCCCACGGAATCCCTAAAAAAGAAATTAAACAAGCTCATTACCATCAATAATGATGCAAATACTTCCATTAAGTTTAACAAGCTATCCGGAGTCTACAGAATGGGATACTGCTATGGCAACATGAAAACCCACAAACCAGGAAATAAGCTCAGACCTATTATCACACAAATTTCAACTCCAACCTACGGCATCGCGAAACAATTGTGTACCATTTTAACTCCATACATCCCTGCAGCCTCCAGCCTGCATTCAGCTACTGACTTCTTGGACATCCTCAAAAACAAACAATGCAATAGGAACCATAGCTTCTCTTGACGTAGAATCGTTATTCACTTCCATTCCTATTCAACGTACCATCAACTATATCATTGATCGTGTTTACCACAACACTAATACTCCAAAGCTTCCAATGCCTGAGTCCACACTCCGTAGCCTTCTCCATTGCTGCACTAGAGAAGCACCCTTCATTTGCCCCCGCGGTGTGAAATATCAACAAATAGACGGCGTCGCTATGGATTCCCCACTTGGAGTCCTGTTTGCAAATTTCTTTATGGGTTTCACTGAATAAGAAGTGTTCAGCAAATTTGAAAAGCCTTAAATTTATTGCCGCTACATTGACGACATCTTCATAAAGACCACACACAATGAAGATATATTATTACTTAAGAACTACCTCCAAGATGCCTCCGGTTTAACCTTCACAATAGAAAATAGCGTAGAAGGATCCATGCCATTCCTTGACATTCTCGTTTCACAACAACAGAAAAAATTCGATACAGACACCTATGTTAAACCTACAAACACAGGCCAACGCATGAATGGTAAAAGTGAATGTCCACAGAGGTACATAAATTCCACCATCAATGCCTATATACGTAGAGCTCTTACGCACTGCAGCACATGGACAAAAGTTCACACAGAAATAATAAGATCCACTCGAGTACTTTTAAACAATGGATTCAACAAAAAAGATATTGAAACTATCACTAAAGAAATTATTGACCGATGATATCACACCCAGCAAGATACTACAGAGAAAAAAAAAGACATTAAAATATACTATCGAGCCTTTTTCTCCACGGCATACAAAGAAGATGAAAGAATATTAAAACAAATAATAAAAAGAAATGTCAAACCCACAAATCACGATAAGAGAATAAACGTAGTGATATATCATAAAAGCCAGAAACCCAGCCACCTGTTACTACGTAATAGCCCAAATATAATTAAAGAGCCAACTCAAGATTCGCATGTCATCTATAGGCTCACTTGCAAACGAGGGAACTGTGCAACCCTCCCATCCACCTATGTTGGCATGACGACTATGAAGTTGAGCAGACGTCTTAGTTACCACCTTTCGTCTGGAGCCCCAAAAATCCATTCACGCCAGGAAAATCACGAAAACATAACGAGACAAATGCTCACAGAGGACACAGAGATAATCACAACATGCCCGGACACACGCCGCCTCCCATACTCGAAGCTTTATATATTAAAGAATTAAACCCCAATCTCAACATACAATCATCAGACCTACAAGCACTACCAAGCATTAGAACGAACACAGCCCCTAGTACCAGCCAATCTGAGACTAGGAGAAACGAGACAGATGACACAAGCACGCCATACCGGTGATATATATATATATATATATATATATATATATATATATGTATA
>NC_134807.1:39777637-39817637 GCF_046742065.1 Oratosquilla oratoria | reverse complement strand
ACGGCTCATTGTATTGCTTCACGGGGTATATTTATCTTACACAATTTTCATATCACATCATAGATATATTTTTTTCTGTATATACATACATACATGCATATATATATATATATATATATATATATATATATATATATATGTATATATATATATGTATATATATACATATATATATATATATATATATATATATATATTTATATTGTAGTTAATAAAAAAAATTATTCTACGTTTTCATTGTATCTAAATTTCATGTATATATTTTCAACACCATTCATATTGTTACACACCTTTACAATAAGGTGGTAGATTAATATTACCGCACGATCTTGTCTTTTGCAACTAAATGTGATGAATGATACATCTGTCGTACTTTACAATAGCCAAATAATCTTGTTTGGTAATTGGAATGTTTGTTGTTTATTTATTTATTTATTTATTTATTTATTTGATTTTATTTATTTATTTATATATTTTTTGTTGGGTCCACTGTCAATAGAGGACCGATTAATCAGCAGATCGACCCCTAATTATTAATGGTATTTTATTTTTTCTTCTGGGAATTCATACACAAATGGCAAAGGTGGCAGCTCTAGGGACAAATAATTATATCATCTTCTCTTGGAAATTAGTTCAAGGTCTGGATGTGGCCTCTGCAGGTAAACTTTTCCAGGACTAGCACTTTATTACATCAACAAGACTTATTAAGAATCTTCCAGGAATCTCCAATTGGATATCACTATACTGAAGAACTTCGCTCTGGAGAGATTTTTGATGAATTGAATGGTCTTGAGATGATACCTCCAGACCAGTTTCTTCCTGCGCGGGTCATGGGTAAAGAAAATATGTGAAGAAACGAAATATATGTTTAATTAAACATTTGATTAATTTGACCTCGATATTGTCTAGATAATTATATTTAGAGGAGTAACTTGTCTAACACAAAGATGAATGTTCTTTCTTCAGCTTGGGTTAAAAAAGAAAGAAAAAATCACTGAAACGATCATGGTAGACCCAGGCAATGAGTGGGGTTCAGGGATGACTCCTTATACACAAGGAGCTAAATTAAAAAGGAAAACAAATTGGTGCTCGATGGATGTAGGATAGGTGAAGTGTAGGTGCATAACCTCGGTGAAAAGGGAGAAGAGGCCATTTGGTAATTAGAAATAGATACATAGAGATATAAGTATGGATATAGATATAGATATAGATATAGATATAGATATAGATATAGATATAGATATAGATATAGATATAGATATAGATATAGATATAGATATGGATATGGATATGGATATGGATATATATATATAGATATAGATATAGATATAGATATAGATATAGAAAAACAGTAATATTCCATGTCGTTGGTAGTGGTGTTATAGATAGCGTTGGCAGTACTGTTCTTGGTGGTGTTTCTGCTTATGTTTCTATTAATGCAGCTCTTCCTGCTTTTATATTAACTGGAATACATCTGTTGTCAGCCATGAACTAATATAGTATCACCGATGCTCTCCAATTCTATTTTGCTTCCCATTAATCCATCTCTGGTTCAGCTAGGATGTCGGACATGTATCCATCAATTAACCACGCGCCGAATTTGAATCCATCCCCAGGTGGAGTCTGAATAATTAGTAACAAATTATGTTGATCATCTGCGATGGACAATACAGTTATGATTTTCAATGACATTATCTGGGAAACTCAGGACAACGTCAGGTTTCCTAAGTGCACAGGAATTCACGAGGAATATAATATTTTATTAATAGTTTATTTTATTTTGCATACTAGTTATATATGAAAAAAACAACGATTACTTATTTTTTCAGTCAGATCTACTAAGCTGGATTTTTTACATGACAATAGTGTGAGTATTAGCCCTAGTAGTGGTAATCATTGTTTTGTATGTGTAAACGTAGGAATTGTCATAAAAACAATTGATAAATTGGTAATATTAGTGATGGTAGTAATGCTAAAAGTGTACATGTAGAACTAGTAATAGTATTACTGTAGTAGTATAAAAATTCCGTAGTAATACCTACAGTAGCAATAGTAATAGTGTTTGTAGCAGCAGCTGTAGTAGAAGTAGCTACGTAAAAATTCATATTCCAATTGTGTAACTTGGATTTTTGTCTCCGTAGAGATTTTCATGTATATAAACTAGGAATTTATTTCTTTTAAAACTACAAGATTCTTAAAGCAAATTGTGGTCAACTTTAACCAAAAATCCTTATAATATACTTTATTTTTTACACCATTAAGACAAGTAGGGGTAACAAACACCACTTCTTATTGGATTTGAACAAAGATGGATGGAAGTCGAGGAGCATCCAGCAACTGTGACCGAGGTCGTCATATTTGTCATATGCACTTGGATATTTGGGCCACGTAACGCAGTCACTTCTGGAAATAGGAGATGATTGCTGGATTCGAACTCAAACAAAAGAGAATGTGAGACCAGCACGCTCATGATTACATAACCAGTGCATCGAGAAAAGGTGTAGAATATTATGAAATCCACCACACGAGCATATTACATAAATTCGTTTAACTAACGTACATTTACTCATGTCGATCCAATGTGAATTCCCGTGCTGGTCTCTCAGTCGACTAACTTCTCCGGAAGAATGATAGCTTAGCAAACCGGACCCAGTAATTATGAACACACGTGGATAGTTCAGGGCTGTATCAATTTTCCTTAAATGCATAGATCTATATATGTATATATATGTATATATGTAAATATGTAAATATGCATATATGTATATATGTATATATGTATATATGTATATATGTATATATGTATATATGTATACATGTATACATATATACATGTATACATGTATATATGTATATGTGTATATGTGTATATATGTATATATGTACATATGTATATATATGTATGTATATATGTATATATATATGATTTATGTATATTTGTATATGTGTATATATATATACATATATGTATATATGTATATGTTTGAAACGTAAAGTTCACAATCAATACATTCTGCCAGTAATAATCTACCGGTATGAGACTTGGAAACTGACGAAGGCGATAGAAACAAAGCTAAGGACTGCACAGAGGAGAATGGAGAGATCAATGATGGGAATAACGCTAAGATACCGACAAGAGCAAGTTGGGTGAGGGAGCAGACTAGAGTGAAAGATATTGTAGAGGCGGTAAAAGAGAGGAAGTGGAATTGGGCAGGTAAGTTAGTGCGAACAACTGATGAGCGATGGAGCAAGTGTTTTATTAAATGGACGCCGCAAGATAGCAAGCGCTCAAGAGGGAGGCCAAAAAGGTGGAGAGACGAGATCGAAAAGTTTGCAGAAATGACGTGGCAGAGGATGGCGAGGTCGTGTGAATCATGAAATGCTATGAAAAAGGCCTTTGTTCAGCAATGGAATCAGGATGGCTGATTTGATTGATTGAATATATGTATAAATGTATATTTTTATATATGTATATATGTGTGTATATATGTATATGTATATATATATATATATATATTATATATATATATTATATATATGTATGTATATACATATATATATATATATATATATATATATATATGCGTGTGTGTAAGAGGGTTGTTATGTAAAAGGGGGACTTAATGCGGGCGAAAATATCTTGATGTCTTCGTTTTAATAAGAATATGATATGACGATTACAAGCTGGGATGTCAGGTGAGATAAGGTTTCCCACCTAGGCTCCTTTCTAAACAAAGGAAGAGTTTCCCCAGTCTCCTCTACTAGGACTCTGACCTAGGAAGGACATCTGTCAGGTGTTTGACCTGGACAGTCCCCCTATCAGGTCCTTGACCTGGATAATCAATGCCGGGTCCTTGACCTCGGCAGCCCTGTTCTATGACGGGCACAACTGTCGTTATAAGTATGAGAGGTGATTAGGTAGGTATGTTATTGTGGGTTGCTATATGGGAGATGTGTTAGTTATTTAATGTATATATATATATATATATATATATATATATATATATATATATATATATACATATATATATATATATGCGTGTGTATGCGTGTGTGTGTGTGTGTGTGTGTGTGTGTGTGTGTGTGTGTGTGTGTGTGTGTGTGTGTGTGTGTGTGTGTGTGTGTGTGTGTGTGTGTGTGTGTGTGTGTGTGTGTGTGTGTGTGTGTGTGTGTGTTTGTATGTGTGTGTGTGTTTGTATGTGTGTGTGTGTGTGTGTGTGTGTGTGTGTGTGTGTGTGTGTGTGTGTGTGTGTGTGTGTGTGTACGTGTGTGTGTGTGTGTGTGTGTGTGTGTGTGTGTGTGTGTGTGTGTGTGTGTGTGTGTGTGTGTGTGTGTGTGTGTGTGTGTGTGTGTGTGTGTGTGTGTGTGTGTGTGTGTGTGTGTGTGTGTGTGTGTGTGTGTGTGTGTGTGTGTGTGTGTGTGTGTGTGTGTGTGTGTGTGTGTGTGTTAGTTTCTTTATATGGGGTTTAGCTATGTGGTTGGTGGATGTGGCTAGATATGGCGTATATATTGAAGTTACGGTAATGTAATTGGGAAATGGATGAGAAAGGGGTCATAAGATCTATCTGGTGACATTAGCCATCTCGCGTATATATATATATACTGTATATATATATATAATATATATATATATATATATATATATATATATATTTATATATATATTTATATATATATGTATATACATATATATATATATATATATATATATATATATATATATATATATATATATATATATATATATATATATATATATATATGGGGGGTATTGCCTGCATGTTATTGTGGCAATAGTAACCTGCAGTTGATACTTTAGGGTCTATATGGGGCACCCCTATGGACCAGAGGCACATATCATTTTGTTTCTGATAGAGGAAGTCTCTGTTTATAGAGAAATTATGACACTTTTATTATATTGTGACTGTCCCTATCCTTTGTTACTGTCTTGTTCCATTTCTCTAAATACTTATATCCTTTTTTCGACTAACCGTGTGGTGGGGAAATTAATTCTGCCACCAAGTCTTTCCACTTGAGTCGTAGGAGGCAACAAGTAAAGGCTCAAGAGGGTCAAGGAATTTTCCGACCACCCTAAGTCTTGAGTCTTTTAATGTGCATGGATGTGGTACAGATGTAAGTAAAAGGGAGGCGATAGGCAGTATGCTTGTGAGAAGAAAGATGGATGTGTTGGCATTGAGTGAAACTAGGTTGAAAGTGAGGGACGACCGTGAGTTTGGGAGTGTAGTTGGGAGGTTCCCAGGAGTGAATAGAGGGCGAGAGAGAGAAGGGGTTGCTATACTACTAAGTGAAGAGATAGGTAAGCGTGTAGTGGAGTGGAATGAGGTTTCATCAAGGTTGATGTGGATGAAGGTGAAGCTGGGAAGGGAGATGTGAGTTTTTGAAAGTGCATATGGGACTAGTAGTGAGAGGAGTGTAGAGGAAAGGGAGGCTTTTTGAATGGATTCAAATGAGTGCATAGAAAGAGATTAAGAGAGGAAGAGAAGGCGAATAAAGTAGAGAAGAAAAGATAAAAGGTGCAGATGGAGAGATGATAATGGAAAAGAAGGCAGTGAGAGGAAGGCGGGCAGAGTATTTTAGGGAGTTGCTAAATTTGAAGGAGGCTAGGGAGGGAAAGATAGTTATAGTGGAATCCACTAAAAAAATGATCGTGATGAGTAAGGAAAATGAAGGAGAAATAAGGAAAGATGAACTGAAGACAGCTGTTAAGACGATGAGAGCAGGTAAGACACCTGGGTTGGATGGATGCCATGCAGAATGTTCTGAAAAAAGGAGGTACAGTGATGGTGGACTGGCTGGTGAGGTTATTTAATGTTTGTTTAAGAGAGGGTAGAGTACAGGAGGACTGGAGGACTGCCTGTGTAATTACACTTCACAAGGGGACAAGTGTGAGTGTAGTAGTTTCAGAGGGATCAGCTTGTTAAATGAAGTTGGGAAGGCTTATGGGAGGTCTTGATTGAGAGGATTGGGTGAGGAACAGAGGGAGTAATTGGTGAGGCACAGTGTGAGCTTAGGATAGGTAGGGGTTCCGTGGATCAGATTTTTGTTCTAAAACAGATATGTGAGAAAGCTATAGGAAAAAGTAAGGATGTTTTTGGGCCTTTATGGATTTGGAAAAGTTTTATGACAGGGTAGACAGGAAGGCACTGTGGGAGGTATTGCAGATATATGGGATAGGAAGAAAGCTGTTAAGAGCAGTCAAGAGTTTTTACATGAGTAGTAGAGCTTGTGTTGGGATTAGAAACGGAGAGAGTGAGTGATTTGAGATAAAGTTGGGACTTCGTCAGGGATGTGTGTTGTCACCCCGGCTTTTCAATTTGTACATGGATGGTGTGGTGATAGAGGTGAATACAAAGGTAGTGGGTCTGGGGTTGAAGATGGTTAAAGAAAATGGAGAAAAGTGTGAGGTAAGCCAGTTGTTGTTTACTGACGACACTGCGCTTGTAGCAGGATCAGAGGAGGGATTGGGGAAGTTAGTGATAGAGTTTGGGAAGGTATGGGAATGAAGGAAGTTAAAGAAAAATGTGGGTAAAAATAAGGTGATGAGATATACAGTTGTTTGGAAGTGAGTATTGAGGGAGAGAGACTTGAAGACAGGAAGTGAATAGTTTTAAATACATGGGTGCGAATGTGGCAGGAAAGGGAGGAGTGGGGGTGAAGGTAGAATGGAGATTGAGAGAAGCGAGTAAATGCCTTGGTGGATTAAAAAGTGTAATGAGAAATAGATATCTAGGAATGGATGCTAAGAGGAGATTGTATGAAGGCATGGTTGTGCCGACAGCACTATACGGGGTAAAAACATGGAATATAAGAGAGGAAGAGAGAAGGAGTTTGAATGTATTTGAGATGAAATGCCTGAGAAGTATGATGGGGGTAACTAGACTGGATAGAGTGAGAAACGAGGAGATGAAGAGTAGAACAGGGGTAGAAAGGGAGTTGGAGATAGAGTTGATGAAAGAGTATTGGGATGGTTTGGACACATGGAAAGAATGAGAGAAGAAAGATTAGTAAAAGAGGTGTGGAAGTCAGAAGTGAAAAGAGTGAACAAGAGGGGGCGATCTAGGATGAGATGGATAGATGGGGTAAAAAGGGCATTGGGAAATAGGGGAATGTCTATTGAGGAAGGACGGGAGAGGATAGAAGATGAGGGTGAATGGGAAATGGTTATGTATGGATGATGATGTGATGCATGAAGGGGAGTAGGTGGGGAATATGGGGTGAGGGAGTATGTATTAAAAAAAATAATAATAACGCAGCCCGAATGGATTTCCCCCGTCTTCTCCTTTTCTGCATGAGGGGACGGTGAAGGGGATCGCCGATCTAATGAAGCGGTCTTGCTATGGATGTGCTATGTCTTGTGACACTGCTTCTGACCCAGGCAGTGGAAAAGATGAAAGGATTACCCGTAATCCAGGAAGTGCCAAGATAAGAGGGAGAGAAGAGGGTAGAGGGGAGTGGATTACGTATAGGATGGAGTGGGGGGTTATGCCTTTATTTTGGTTACCTCCCTTATAAGGGAGAAAAAGCCTGTGGTATATCTATATATGAATGTATGTATGTACATATATATATATATATATATATACATATATATATATTACAAATAATTACAAAGGCGGAGCATGCCGACAGGAGACCTTTGATCCATATCTAGGTCGGATGCAAAACAAAATCATATTAATAATGAAATAATAAATAAAAACTATAATAATGTAAATAACAAATGAAATACATAAATAAATGCATAGGTATAGTTAAAATAATAAACAAACAGGTAAATAGTAAATAATAATAAATTGATATATAACTAATAATAAATGAAAATCAGACAGACAAATGATAACAAAACAAAAACAAATAATATAAGATAAATTATAATCATTACAGCATCTTACTTAGGTATTTATCAAAATGATTCTTAAAGCTTCGAACTGAACTACATTGCACTACCTGTGCAGGAAGTTTATTCCATTCATTAACTACACGGTTGGCAAAGTTGTTTCTACCTACTTCCAAATTGAATCTATTTCCGGACAGTTTGAGACCATTGTTTCTTGTCTGATTCTCATTCAATGTGAAAATTTTGTCACTTTTAATGTTGTCAATTCCCTTTAAAACCTTAAAGACCTGTATCAAGTCACCTCTGAGTCTACGCTTTTTTAGGGAAAACAGATTCATGTGCTTAAGTCGATTTTCGTATGATTTATTTTTGATATTTGGAATCAGTTTTGTGGCTCGCCGTTGTACTCTTTCCAGTCTGTCAATGTCTTTAACGAGATTCGGTGACCACACGGAAACAGCATACTCCAAATGCGGACGAACTAACGATTTATATAGCTTGTTAATGAGTGATGGACTTTTGAAATCAAAAGATCGCGCAATCAGTCCTAGAATCTTATTTGCTTTCTCAGAGGCTGAAATACACTGCTTGGATGATTTGAGGTCGTTACTGATAATTACGCCGAGATCTTTTTCACTATCCACTTTTGTTAACGAATTTCCAAATAACTTGTAATCGTACTTACTGTTATTTTTACCTATGTGCATTACCTTGCATTTACTTGTGTTAAATTTCATTAGCCACTTCTCAGACCATTGCTGTAATTTATCTAAATCTTTTTGAATATCTAATTGGTTTGAGTGATCATTTGCCACTCCGCACAGTTTTGTATCATCAGCAAATTTGGAAACAGTAGATTTTAGTCCATGGTCTATATCATTTATATATACTATGAATAGAAGTGGCCCAAGAACGGAACCCTGAGAAACTCCACTTGCAACACTTTTCCATCCAGAAGTTTTTCCATTTAAAACAACTCTCTGTTTTCGACCTTTCAACCAATTACTAGTCCAACCTAACAGGCTACCACTTATTCCATGCAAAGCTAATTTAGTAAGTAGTCTTTCGTGTGGGACGGTATCAAAAGCTTTTGCAAAGTCTAGATATATTAAATCTATATTGTTTCTTTTGTCATAATTCGAGATAACTGTGTTGTAGAATTTGAGTAAGTTAGTCACGCAAGAACGTTTCCGTCTGAAACCATGCTGGCTATCATTTATCAAACGGTTACTTTCTAAATGATGTTCGATAGCATCTCTGATGATAGTTTCCATTATTTTTCCTACGATTGAAGTCAAACTTATAAGCTTATAGTTATTTGGCTTCTTTTTGTCACCTTTTTTGAATATGGGAGTAACGTTAGCTAGCTTCCATTATTTTGGGACATCTCCGGATATGATGGATTTCTTGAAAATAATTTCTAATGGAACAACAATCTCATTTTTCATTTCCTTTAAGATTCTTGGATGCCAACCGTCAGGCCCTGGTGTTTTATTAACTTTGAGTTTATCTATACACCTTTTACTTTTTTCTTTTGTTATATTTACCGTAGTGAGTAAGTTTACCCCAGACTTTTCACAGGTTTCAGTTTGGAATTCACTTTGAGGTGTTTCGTTTACGAATACCGAGCTAAAATAATTGTTTAAGATATTACACATTCCTTCATTTGAATATTCAAGTTGACCGTCAGCAGATAATAGTAGACCAATGTGATTCCTAACAACCTTTTTATCTCTAATGTAACTATAGAATTCTTTGGGATTCTCTTTGGATTTATCAGCGATGTTCATTTCGTATTGTCGTTTTCTTTTTCTTATTGTCTTTTTTAAATCTCTCTGTATTGATACATAACTTTCATAGTCATTAGATGCACCCGAGCACTTATATTTCTTATAGGCCTGTCTCTTTTTAGCAATACTTTTTTCAGTTTCTTTGTCGAGCCACTTTGGGCGAGCCTGATTTGGGGGACGTCTGTTCTTAAAAGGAATGTAAGTTTGAATCATCTTAGTGAGCGTATTTTGAAATATTTCCCACATCTGATCTACAGGCCTTTCGTTTAATGTTGCCTCCCAATCTGTAAACTGAAGCTCCTGACGTAGTCCTATGAACTGAGCTTTACTGAAATCGGGTATTTTAGAAGCACAAGTATCTATTCTAAAATTGTTTAGGAGTTTGAATCTGACTAAGTTGCGATCGCTATTTAGGATTACAAAGGCGGAGCGTGCCGACAGGAGACCTTTTGATCCATATCTAGGTCGGATGCAAAAAAAAAAAAAAAAAAAAAAAAAAAAAAAAAAAAAAAAAAAAAAAATAAATTAAAACTATAATAATGTAAAAATAACAAATAAAATACATAAAGAAATGCATAGGTATAGTTGAATAACAAACAAAAAGGTAAATAGTAAATGATTATAAATTGACATATAACTAATAATAAATCAGACAGACAAATTATAACAAAACAAAAACAAATAATATAACATAAATTATAATCATTACAGCATCTTACTTAGGTATTTATCTAAATGATTCTTAAAGCTTCGAACTGAACTACATTGCACTACCTGTGCAGGAAGTTTATTCCATTCATTAACTACACGGTTGGCAAAGTTGTTTCTACCTACTTCCAAATTGAATCTATTTCCGGACAGTTTGAGACCATTGTTTCTTGTCTGATTCTCATTCAATGTGAAAATTTGGTCACTTTTGATGTTGTCAATTCCCTTTAAAATCTTAAAGACCTGTATCAAGTCACCTCTGAGTCTACGCTTTTTTAGGGAAAACAGATTCATGTGCTTAAGTCGATTTTCGTATGATTTATTTTTGATATTTGGAATCAGTTTTGTGGCTCGCCGTTGTACTTTTTCCAGTCTGTCAATGTCTTTAATGAGATTCGGTGACCATACGGAAACAGCATATTCCAAATGTGGACGAACTAACGATTTATATAGCTTGTTAATGAGTGATGGACTTTTGAAATCAAAAGATCGCGCAATCAGTCCCAGAATCTTATTTGCTTTCTCAGAGGCTGAAATACACTGCTTGGATGATTTGAGGTCGTTACTGATAATTACGCCGAGATCTTTTTCACTATCCACTTTTGTTAACGAATTTCCAAATAACTTGCAATCGTACTTACTGTTATTTTTACCTATGTGCATTACCTTGCATTTACTTGTGTTAAATTTCATTAGCCACTTCTCAGACCATTGCTGTAATTCATCTAAATCTTCTTGAATATCTAATTGGTTTGAGTGATCATTTGCCACTCCGCACAGTTTTGTATCATCAGCAAATTTGGAAACAGTAGATTTTAGTCCATGGTCTATATCATTTATATATACTATGAATAGAAGTGGCCCAAGAACGGAACCCTGAGAAACTCCACTTGCAACACTTTTCCATCCAGAAGTTTTTCCATTTAAAACAACTGTCTGTTTTCGACCTTTCAACCAATTACTAGTCCAACCTAATAGGCTACCACTTATTCCATGCAAAGCTAATTTAGTAAGTAGTCTTTCGTGTGGGACGGTATCAAAAGCTTTTGCAAAGTCTAGATATATTAAATCTATATTGTTTCTTTTGTCATAATTAGAGATAACTGTGTTGTAGAATTTGAGTAAGTTAGTCACGCAAGAACGTTTCCGTCTGAAACCATGCTGGCTATCATTTATCAAACGGTTACTTTCTAAATGATATTCGATATCATCTCTGATGATAGTTTTCATTATTTTTCCTACGATCGAAGTCAACAGATTCATCGACTTCTACATCACTTACCATGCTTTCGCGGCTAGTGATCAAAAGATCGAGTAAGTATATATATATGTACAGTATATATATATATACATGAATATATGTGTTTGTATGGTAAAGTGGTATCGAGGATGAGGCTGACTACAGAGTGCTTTATGCATCCTTTATTCGTAACTAGTAGTTGTGGTGGAGTAAATGGCTATTTATAACTAAGGGAGGAAACTAAATGTCTTGCTTGTGGGCAAGGGCGAGCTGCTTTCGTTTTGTGCCATCTTGTCGAGCCCGTGGTCATCACTTAACTGACCGGCACCTCCAATCCCACGCGACCCTCCTTGCTTGCTCGGCTGCCCGGACTACCTGGGCGCCCAGCCAGTCATCTCCCAGAGCAACAACCACGTGACCCAGCCCGGATAGCGTGGGGCGGAACCAGCCTAGCTTGTGCACGCAGCTGCTTGGCGGGCGGGATGTCAAGCGCTCGAAATAGAGGGACAAGGCCCACGTGGCTAGGTGGGCTAGCAGAGCGTGGCATACACAGAAAATCAAAGCTCAACCAGGCACTAACTCACCACAACCAACGCAGCATAACCCCTCCTCACGTTAACAAACAGCCAATGCCCCCAGAAACAAATAAGGAAAAATGGCGAGAGAGAAAAATCAGTGCGTATGTGTCGAAAGGTGACAAATTGAGAGGGCAGACACCTGAGGACAGCAATCATCATAATGGGGGGGAAAATTACTGGTGGCCTGTTCCTCGCGGACCTGTAAAGATCAACAGCGTCAGAATCCTTGCGCATAATGGAGTGGAAAAGTTGGTAGTATCAACAACAGCTATGAGAGTAGAGCTAGAAACGTCAAAGAAACTACCAGGCCGCTAACAATGATGGTAGGTTTGAAGGTCTGTGCCAGTAACGGTAGGTTTGAGTTCCTTCTCATATGTGTGGGGCCCTTCTTGCACACGAAGAGGTTACTTAATTTATGGCTAATGTTAATGGTACACTTAAAATCGCTAACCATGAGGTAGGTAAATTGTAAGTCTATGAATCACTACTATCTAGTAGGTCTGAGAGTTCCTCCTCATGTGTGGAGAACGCTCTCCTTACGGTTTATTTTCGCACACTAAGAGGTTTCCCCCATATTTGATCCTGTCTGTGTGGACACAGAACTTTCGGGCTGAGCGGATATGCTTAATGCAGTAGACGACGTCGCTAACCCTTTTAATCACCCTATAATGGCTCTGGTACAAAAGCTGGAGCTTCTTCACCACCCCTTGCCTGGGTCTGGAGATGGCGTATACTCTGTCACCTAGAGCAATATGCTTTGTTCTTGCCCTTGGTCTCCTTGTGTGTCTGTTTACTGTCGCTGCTTCAAGGAATTTTTGACAACTCTCAAAGCAGGTATTAGCTATCGCCAAGGTTTCGGCTACCATATTGTCGACATTGTACCAAGGGGTGCTTGGCTTTGTGAATTCAGTAATAGGCAGAACGGTGTCACGGTGAAAAGAAAGAAAAGCAAGGAATCCCGCAGGACTCTGTGGTAAGCCAATTTTTAGGTCAATACCGCTAGAGGGCGTACTCAATCCCAACATGCCTGGATGTCTTAGACAAGGGACCGTAGGATTTTAATGATGGTCCCATTTACTCTCTCATATTCCGTTGTTCGACGGGTGATACGGTATTATAATGTGGTGTTTGTTGTTTGCCATTTCCAACACCATCTTGAACATTTCGATCATGAACTCCCCTCCCCCATATGAGATCACTTAGATTGGGGCGAAATGTATGGATAGTACATGGGTTATGAAACTCCGAGCTACCATCCGTGTTTCTTTGAAACTTATGGGCACAGCAACCAAGAAACGGTTTAGAGCATCGGCCACTGTAAGTATGTCCTTCGCACCATCTAAAGTGGTGGTTAATGGTCGTATGAGATCAACGTGCCCTCTCTTAAACGGACTTACCACTTCAGGAAACTGTCTAAGTAGAGCTGGGGGATTATATGAGGGCTTCCATGTGATACAAATTTTGCAATTCTTTTCAAATACCTTTACATCCTCCGATATCTTTGGCCAAAAGGCAAACTTTTGCAGCGGCTCAAGAGTGACTTGGACTCCTCCAGGGGCTGCCATTAGGAGACAATGGGCAATGCGCAATGCCGCTATCCTTGCTCCTTCAGGGACTACCAGGCAAAATTCTTCCAACTGGTATACATTTTTGCACGAGCGGTATAAAAGTCCGTCAGGGAGGAGCCAAAATTTCTTGATTTGTACTCTTAAGCGAGGAACCTTGAGCTCTACTGCCGTGGCTCCTTTGATACAATTCTTTATTTGACCCTAATCAGCATGTCATCCTGTTCCTCTCGGATCGCTAGTTAGTTCCATTTGACGGGGTCCTCCTCAATGTTCGAGTTTCCATGGCTACCCGTGATTATGGCCGACACTATGAAAGCGTCCATAGGGTAGCCAGATCCCCGTATTCTAGAGAGCGCCTCAGCGACGACGTTTAATCGCTCCGGGATATAATTGACTTTGGGATCGAAATCAGTGATCGCCATTTGCCACCAGGAATACGAGAGTTTGTGCCCTTAGCAGTAAAGAGATAGACCAATAGTCTAAACGGGTGTCCCAAGATTAGAGGGCAATTGACAGTAAGGCCATAAATTGCCGCTAACTCTTCTCTTTCAACGTTACTATACCGTCTCTCCTGCTCATTTAGAGTGCGACTGAAATAGGAGAGTGGCTGTCCCCTACCTCTCTCATCCTCGTGCTGAAGGATGCCCCAAATCGCCGAAGTACCGGCGTCAGTAGTGAGTAAGAAAGGTTTCGCAAAATTGGGGTAGGGGAGGACCACCGTGCTGAACAAGGGCGCGCTGCGTTCGTGGTGTGCCGTCTTATCGAGCCCGTAGTCATCGCCTAACTAACCTGCACCTCCAGCCCACGTGACCTTCTTTGCTTGCTGGGCTGCCCGGACTGACTGGGCACCCAGCCAATTATCTCTCAGAGCAACAATCATGTGACCCAGCCCGGGTAGCGTGCGGCAAAACCAACCTAGATTGGGCACGCGGCTGCTTGGCGTACACAAAGGGAGAAAACACAGCCAGGTGCCAACTCACTACAACCAACCCACCACATGTATATTTATATGAATATATGTTTAGATGTACATATGTATATATGCATATACATATATATATATATATATATATATATGTGTGTGTGTGTGTGTGTGTGTGTGTGTATGTGTGTGTGTGTGTATGTGTGTATGTGCGTGTGCGTGTGTGTGTATATGTGTGTGTGTGTGTGTGTGTGCGTGTGCGTGTGTGTGTATATGTGTGTGTGTATATGTGTGTGTGTGTGTGTGTGTGTGTGTGTGTGTGTGTGTGTGTGTGTGTGTGTGTGTGTGTGTGTGTGTGTGTGTTTATTAAAACCACTTGGAAAATAAAATGAAAGGTGACCGAACGTTTTCGTCTATTTATGACATTTTCACCTTTGAAAATGTCTTAAATAGACAAAAACGTTCGGTCACCTTTCATTTTATTTTGATTTTCCAAGTGGTTTTATTACACATTATATGAATCACGTGTTTTTGTGATTTATTATATATATATATATATATATATATATATATATATATATATTTCTCGTAAACAGTTCCTATTAAATGCTAAAGCACAAGTGGCGTCAATGATTTTAAGAGAACATTTCTCTAACTCTCTGTATTTCCTTTTCTCTTCATAATTCAAACTAAAGGAAATAGTAAAAGGCTTCAGAATGTTGATTCATTTTACCGACAGCTGTTGTAACCATTACAAATGGTCATCTTCAGGGTAATAAAATACATCAATACCAACATGGGTATATAAGTCCAAGTAAAAACGGCAGGGAGAGGTCACTCGTAAGGTGGGAATCTGTCTACTCTACCGAGACGGAAAGGGTAACCGGGACAACTTCCCGATGTGGGATTACGTCCCGGAAGTCTGGACACAATCCCCATGTGGGTTTTTGTGCCGTGGTGACCGTCTGTATTTTCTATTGGAGGGGAGGACATAATCAGGTGAAATCAGCTCAGTCCGCTCGTCCTCAGCTCAGTCCGCTCGTGACCTCAGCTCAGTCCACTCGTGACCTTAGCTAGAGACCTCGTTTTTCTGCACAGACACCAGCTAGCGAATACCTGTAAAATTTATATCTCCGAATAGTGTTAAGTGATTGTGTTGTGTTTTTGTAATTGTATACGTATAGCGCTATACAGTTGCAGATATAAGATAAAGTGTAGCGTTCTATTTAAACTCAAAACAGTTTTCTGTTACTGTACTCCAAAGGTAGAAGAAATAGTATAAGGTAAGCAGAGTAAGCTTCGCGTATTTAGTTTATTAGAGACCGCTTTGATTTTGTTTTCGTTGTTGATTTGTATTTTCTCTTTGCCGTTTTTATTGCTAAGGGAGAAGCGAAATGGCTTGTGAAGGTTGCGTGAACCTAGAGGTCCGTCTCAGGATGTGTGAGGAGGAAATTCGTCTTCTCATGAGTGCGCTCCGAGAGAAAAGTGAACCCTCCCCACAACCCAAAGAGCGTTCCACTTCTTCCCCTACTGTCACTGCCGTGAGCGAGTGGCGCTCCGTGGGGTCTCGTTTGTCGAGCCCGCGTTCGGTAGACGTGTGCCCTGTGGAGCAACCGCTGGCTCTAGCCAATCGTTTTGCTCTACTGGAGGATGAAGTGGCTGAAAACCAAGAGTTCTTGGTGGTGGGGGATTCCATGGTGCGAGGCTATGACGACATCCTGCAGCGGAAGACTAAGCGACGTTGTAAGCTTGTATGTCAACCGGGCCGTGGGATCGCCGATTGTACCCAGTCCATCAGGGAGCAAGGACGGACGAACACGGTTACGATTGTTCATACGGGAAGTAACGATGTAGGTAGGGTGAGATCAGAGGAGCTTGTTCGTAATTACAAGGTCCTCCTTCAGGAGATGAAGGAACGTGGGAGCCGTCACGTAGTGTGAGGGATCCTCCGAGGATCTACGCAGGCTCGTGTTGGAACAGTAGAGCCATAGGGATCAATGACAGGATATCGCAGTTGTGCACACAATTGGGATACCACTTTCTTGATCCTTGGTATCTCTTTTCTAGGCGCCATGACCTTTACGCTTCTGATGGGATCCACCTTACCCGCAGAAGCAAAGATATTCTTACAAACATCATTGCGGGAGTTTGTAATGAATTAGCTCCTTTTTTAGGGTAGAAGCCCAAAGGGAAGGGGAAATAGAATGTACTTGGGAAAACAGTGTAGAGTATACCATTAATGTAGAACAATGTGCCAGTATAGAACAAACTATAACTTTAGGATATAATGTCACTAGAGGACGAAATGTTACATTAGGATGTAATGTCATAGGACAAAATGTCGCAATGGGATGTAATGACAGTGGAGGACAAAAGATCACGATGGGAAGTAATGATAATGGAGGACAAAATATCACGATAGGATGTAATGATAATGGAGGAGAAAATATCACGGTAGGATATAATGTGAGTGGAGGACAAAATACAATTTTAGGAAGGTATACCGGACAGAATATCAATGTAGAACAATGTGCCAGTATAGGACAAAATATAATTTTAGGATATAATGTCGCTAGAGGACGAAATGTTACATTAGGATGTAATGTCATAGGACAAAATGTCGCAATGGGATGTAATGACAGTGGAAGACAAAATATCACGATGGGAAGTAATGATAGTGGAGGACAAAATATCACGATAGGATGTAATGATAATGGAGGAGAAAATATCACGGTAGGATATAATGTCAGTGGAGGACAAAATATAATTTTAGGAAGGGATACCGGACAGAATGTCAATGAAGGCCAAAATATCATGATAGGATGTAATGACAGTGGAAGACAAAAGATCACGATGGGATGTAATTATAGTGGAGGAAAAAATAGCAGGGTAGGATGTAATGTCACTGGATGACAAAATATATTTTTAGGAAGGGAGGCTGGACATAATGTCAATGAACAACGGGAGGCCGGCGTGAATCACGGTGACGTAGGGGGACAAAATGCACAAAATATATCGGATGACTGTGATCGACCAAATGTCCGTGATGGGGGAAATGTTAATTTTGATGGGAGAAATGTTAATGAGGCATTGAATGTAAATAAAGGACCAAATAATAATATAGAGCAAGGTATAAATAAAAAACAAAATGATAATGTAAGACATGATATTGAAACTCAAAATGTGTCAAAAAGAAATAACCACGAGCTTCTTAAAACCATGTACTTTAATGCTCGTAGTATTAGGAACAAATTTCAAGAAATACAGGCGTATGTCAAAAGCGAAAATCTCGATATGATAGAAATAACTGAGACATGGTTAAATGGTACAGAGTTCGAAGCTGAATTTAATATTGCGGGATTTAAACACTTTCATCAGGATAGAAACCACAAGAAAGGTGGGGGTGTTCTGTTGTACGTTAAAAACAATGTTCATGCTTGTGTTTTAGAGAAAGTGAAACAGGATGCATATGATAGTTTGTGGGTTGAGTTAACCCAAACAAATGGAAAAAAATTAATATAGGTGTAATATATAGGCCAAAGACATTATCATTAGCAGACGACAAACTGTTATTTCAAGAACTGTCTAGTTTCTGCAACCGGAATTTATTGATAATGGGTGATTTCAATTTTACTGACATTGATTGGATGACCCTTAAACATGGCCATATAGGTAGTCGCTTGATTGATTTTCTTGGTGACAATTACTTAATTCAGCATGTAAAAGAGCCCACAAGATATGGAAACTTACTCGATCTATTGATCACTAGCCGCGAAAGCATGGTAACTGATGTAGAAGCCGGAGAATCTGTTGCAAATAGCGATTACAACTTAGTTAGATTCAAACTCCTAAACAATTTTAGAATAGATACTTGTGTTTCTAAAATATCCGATTTCAGTAAAGCTCAGTTCATAGGACTACGTCAGGAGCTTCAGCTTACAGATTGGGGGGCAAAATTAAACGAAAGGCCTGTGTTACGGGCGCTGGTATGTGAAGAGACGTTACGTATAACGTCTAAGTGCTTAAGAACCAGCGCACTTCTAGAAGCCACTGTAGGACTGAACTATCTGGTCAGGGCATAGATAATTCGTAAGACTAGAAGTAAAGGTAACAAAGAAGATTCCAGGAAAGGAATATTAAACTAGCGATAAAACTAGTAAACGAAATTATTAATGGAAAATATTTACAGGCAATCAACACAAAAGAGAATGGGCAGTAGGGTCAATGGGACCGTTACATGATTATAAGAATATGGAAATTATCGTTCAAATAAGAAACACAAGATAAGTATACAATATGGTACTATCTAAGTACAAAGAGATCAGGAACATGCATCAAAATAAGTAATAAGTACAAATATAAGTAAAGTAATGCAATGTATATCAGACACGTAATGTAGGCAAAAAGGGTGATCACTTCACACCAATCGTCTCATGAATCTAAACCTTCTAGTTTTTATCAAGAGATCAATATGTGGGAATATGACAAGGAATGAGCGGTTTCAACCGCTTATATACCATTGGACCGGAAGCGGGATACTTCCGGTTAAGGGTGCGGGTGAGGAGGAGGGTAAGTTGACACGTCAACATGGGTAGTTTTAGGACCCTCGACTTGCTTGAACAATCTATTTATTTAGTAACTGTCAAATCTGTGCGCTCCGAACTATTCAGGATTTCGCTTGTCTGTTTGTTCTACAAGAGTGCGCACCTCTCCGCACGTAGGCAAGATTACATATAGTGGACGGGCGTTACTGCTTAACATTGTTACAATACATACATAGACAAGAAATATGAACATAGTTATGTAATACAAAGGAACACAATTCTATAACATAATTACACATATGACGTAATATCTAATATTACGTTACACCTCCACCGTTTGGGAAAGCTTTTCACTTTCTGTTGAAAAGCTACGTTCTAGAAGTACGGAGTAGTTCTTCTGCGCAGGGGACAGCTTCTTGCTGTAGTAGGCGATAGCGTGAAGAACTTCATTGTGTTCTTGCAAGAGGGCGGCACCGATACAGGTGTCGTTGGCGTCGACTTGCAGAAGAAAGGGTCGTTGGAAATCGGGTGCCCTTAGAACTGGTGCGTTAGTGAGAAGGGACTTCAGGTTTTTGAAGGCCGTCTCACAGGTAGGTGTCCACACGAAGTCGTGGTCTTTTCTCAACAGGTCAGTCAATGGTTCTGCTACATCTTGTTTCTCAGATAAGTGAAGATTTTGTAGTATCTGGGAGTTTTCCAAGGGAATCTCAGGAGGATTAGGCAGGTTATCAGGAGGCTCTTCCGATTCTATTGTGGTAGAGCTGCAAATTGGAATTGGATCTCTGGAATGATAAGGTTTTAAGGTATTTATGTGACAGAGACGGGAACTATTTCTTCTGTCTGGAGTTTTGATTATGTAGTTGAGATCACTGGCTCTGGACAAGACTTCATAGGGTCCTTTGTATTTAGCCTGCAATGGATCTCCTGGTATGGGAAGATAAAGTAACACTTGATCTCCTGGAGAGAAAGTTCTAAGTTTAGAATTTTTATCATACCGACCTTTCATTACTCGTTGAGCATTCGTCAAGTTCTCTCTTGCCAACTTCCAAGCTTCTAACAACTTCTCGGTGACCTGGGACACGTATTTCAAAGAAGGAACAGGTGGTTCTTCTTTCATCCATTGTTCATGAAGTATCTTTAGGGAACCACGGACTTCATGACCGAAGACTAATTCTGACGGGCTGAATCCAAGGCTTTCTTGAATTGTTGTTCGGGTGGCGAACAACAAAAAGGGGAGTCCGTCTTCCCAATTTCGAGTGTTCTCAGCACAGAAGATTCTTAACATTGTCTTGAGCGTTTGGTGAAAGCGCTCTAGAGCACCTTGTGATTGAGGATGATAGGCGGAGGAAGTTACATGATTTATACCTAGTGTTACAAGAGTTTCTCTAAACTTGTTGGAAAGAAAATTACTTCCTTGATCACTTTGAATGTTCTTAGGAAATCCTACCATAGTGAAATATTTCAACATTTCTCTGATTATGTTTTGAGCTTTAATATTTTTCAAAGGAATTGCTTCTGGAAAACGAGTGCTCATACACATGATTGTGAGAATGTACTGATTTCCTTTACTTGAAGGAGGTAAAGGTCCTACACAGTCAATAAGAACTTTTTTAAATGGCTCTTCCATTACAGGAATGGGATGGAGTGGAGCTTCTACAATTTTCTGGTTGGGCTTACCTACAAGTTGACATGTATGACATGTTTTACAATATTGGGCAACATCTTTGACAACCGTGGGCCAATGGAAATGTTGGGTTATGTTGAACAAGGTCTTTCTTACCCCTAAGTGACCTGCTAAGGGAGTATCATGAGCCAATCTTAGAACATTATTCCTGAAACCAAGAGGGAGGACTATTTGATTCCTTACTTGCCATGGCTGGTCAGCGGTTGCGGTGGATGCTTTCCATTTTCGCATAAGGACTCCGTTTTCTATATAGAAACCTCGTGACATATTTTCAACTTCTTCTGGAGAAGAAACAATCTCGTACAAATTTTTAAGAGAATGATCTGACTTCTGTTCTTTGATTAATTCTGCTCTAGATAGAGAAACTGGTGAAGAAGAAGATGGGTCAGTTTGGGAGAATAGGGATTCTAAATTATAGGTCTCCTCTTCAGATTTCTTGTACTGAGATCTGGTTACAGCACAAGCGGGAAACAACTGTAAGTTATCTGAAGGTTCTACTGAGGTCTCAGGGTTATTTGTTATTAAGGGAGAAATGACTTTGCTTCCAGCAATGTCATTGGCCAACAATAAGGATATTCCTACTATGGGAAGAGAGTCTACTACTGCTACTTTAACCATTCCGGTTGTTAAATCAGACCGCAAGAAAACATTATGTAATGGACATTTTATAATTCCTCCAACTCCTTCTATCAATATATCATAACCTGTATATGACTCACCCAGATTCTGCAAGACAGAATTTAAAATCAGACTTTGCTTTGCTCCTGTGTCTCGGAGTATGGAAATAGGATATTGTTGTGAACTACTACTATGAGATATAGTTCCTGAAGATACAAATGGTTTGAAAAAAGGATCATGATTTGATGAGGGGGGTTCTACATTACTTGACAATACCGGCTTCTTTGGTAGTGTATCCTGAATAGAGGATTTTGAATCATCTGATTTTATATTACTTACAAGAGTTGGTGTCTTATTGGAGAATGAGGGTGTCAGTCTCTTTCTGCAATTAGAAATGTGATGGCCAACCTGTTTACAATATGAACAAGTTACAGGGGGATTAGTCTTAAACCTTTCCATTCTTTGCCAAGGTTGGTTTGGAGGATATTGATTGAAATCAGACCTGTAACTGAAATGTGATGGGCTAGACTGATTTTCAAAGTGTTTCTTTGGGGACCAAGGATCAGAGTATTTTGTTGAATCTGGAATATATGACTTTGACTTTTGGGATTCCATTTGTCTTGACTTAGGTTTATGATTTAGTGTGAACTCATCAGCCAATACAGCAGCTTTAGTTAAAGTTTCGGGAACATGATCATCTATAAAAATCCTAAGATCTGTCTCTAAGGTATTCTTAAACTGCTCCAATAAAATCAACTGTTTAAGTCTATCTAAGGTGTCCGTTTCACTAGCCAAACACCACCTATTGAATAACCTCTCTTGTTGAGCCGCATATTCTACGTATGTTAACTGAGGTGTCTTCCTATAATTACGGAATTTCTGTCTATAGGCCTCTGGTTTTAGTTCATAAGCTTTTAAAATACAAGCTTTCATATTATCATACTCGCTTTCTGCTTCTGAAAGAGAAGTATAAATTTGCTGAGCCTTACCCTTAAATTGTGTTTGAATGATTAATGGCCAATTTTCTTTAGGGATTTGCAACTGTTGCGCCAATTTTTCCCACTGAAGAAAGAAAATTTCTGGCTCTCCCTCTGAAAATTTGGGTAAAAGTTTTACATACTTGGAAATATCTATATGACCTTCCTGAACTACGGGTTGTCTATCAACAATCCTAGCTTCTACTTCTGCCTTCTTTAATTCTAACTCTGCCAATTTGACTTTAGTTTCGTCTTCTCTAGCTTTAAATTCTGCCTCAATTTGCATTTGTTTCAGTTTAGTTTCCTCCTCTTTAGCTACTTGTTTCGCTTTAGCTTCCTCTTCTCTAGCTCTAAATTCCGCCTCAATTTGCATTTGTTTCAGTTTAGTTTCCTCCTCTTTAGCTTTAAATTCTGCCTCAATTTGCATTTGTTTCAGTTTAGTTTCCTCCTCTTTAGCTTTAAATTCTGCCTCAATTTGCATTTGTTTCAGTTTAGTTTCCTCCTCTTTAGCTTTAAATTCTGCCTCAATTTGCATTTGTTTCAGTTTAGCTTCCTCCTCAATTTCTACTCTCCTGACCTTTAATTCAATCTCCTTAATCTTAAGTTCGGTTAGTCGTGCCTCCATTTCTAACCTATTTGAAGGAATTTGTATAGCTGTAATCTCTTCTGGAGATAATATCTCATCTTCGATCAGATTTTCAACAAGTTCCTGAAGTATTTTTTTCTTTCGTAAACTTGTATCAATGTCTACTCCAAAGTGCTTGCCTATTTCTATCAAAGTGTCTTTAGTTTGTTTCTTTAAGAAACTTACCTTGGGATTTTGAACGAATTCTTGAACTATATCATCCATCTCTATAAGAATGTGTTAAATACCTGATCCAATATCCTGGCAAGGTCGCCACTTTGTTACGGGCGCTGGTATGTGAAGAGACGTTACGTATAACGTCTAAGTGCTTAAGAACCAGCGCACTTCTAGAAGCCACTGTAGGACTGAACTATCTGGTCAGGGCCTAGATAATTCGTAAGACTAGAAGTAAAGGTAACAAAGAAGATTCCAGGAAAGGAATATTAAACTAGCGATAAAACTAGTAAACGAAATTATTAATGGAAAATATTTACAGGCAATCAACACAAAAGAGAATGGGCAGTAGGGTCAATGGGACCGTTACATGATTATAAGAATATGGAAATTATCGTTCAAATAAGAAACACAAGATAAGTATACAATATGGTACTATCTAAGTACAAAGAGATCAGGAACATGCATCAAAATAAGTAATAAGTACAAATATAAGTAAAGTAATGCAATGTATATCAGACACGTAATGTAGGCAAAAAGGGTGATCACTTCACACCAATCGTCTCATGAATCTAAACCTTCTAGTTTTTATCAAGAGATCAATATGTGGGAATATGACAAGGAATGAGCGGTTTCAACCGCTTATATACCATTGGACCGGAAGCGGGATACTTCCGGTTAAGGGTGCGGGTGAGGAGGAGGGTAAGTTGACACGTCAACATGGGTAGTTTTAGGACCCTCGACTTGCTTGAACAATCTATTTATTTAGTAACTGTCAAATCTGTGCGCTCCGAACTATTCAGGATTTCGCTTGTCTGTTTGTTCTACAAGAGTGCGCACCTCTCCGCACGTAGGCAAGATTACATATAGTGGACGGGCGTTACTGCTTAACATTGTTACAATACATACATAGACAAGAAATATGAACATAGTTATGTAATACAAAGGAACACAATTCTATAACATAATTACACATATGACGTAATATCTAATATTACGTTACACCTGTAGATCAGATGTGGGAAATATTTCAAAATATGCTCACTAAGATGATTCAAACTTACATTCCTTTTAAGGACAGACGTCCCCCAAATCAGTCTCGCCCAAAGTGGCTAGACAAAGAAACTGAAAAAAGTATTGCTAAAAAGAGACAGGCCTATAAGAAATATAAGTGCTCGGGTGCATCTAATGACTATGAAAGTTATGTATCAATACAGAGAGATTTAAAAAAGACAATAAGAAAAATAAAAAACGACAATACGAAATGAACATCGCTGATAAATCCAAAGAGAATCCCAAAGAATTCTATAGTTACATTAGAGATAAAAAGGTTGTTAGGAATCACATTGGTCCACTATTATCTGCTGACAGTCAACTTGAATATTCAAATGAAGGAATGTGTAATATCTTAAATAATTATTTTAGCTCGGTATTCGTAAACGAAACACCTCAAAGTAAATTCCAAACTGAAAACTGTGAAAAGTCTAGGGTAAACTTACTCACTACGGTAAATATAACAAAAGAAAAAAGTAAAAGGTGTATAGATAAACTCAAAGTTAATAAAACACCAGGGCCTGACGGTTGGCATCCAAGAATCTTAAAGGAAATGAAAAATGAGATTGTTGTTCCATTAGAAATTATTTTCAAGAAATCCATCACATCCGGAGATGTCCCAAGAGAATGGAAGCTACCTAACGTTACTCCCATATTCAAAAAAGGTGACAAAAAGAAGCCAAATAACTATAAGCTTATAAGTTTGACTTCAATCGTAGGAAAAATAATGGAAACTATCATCAGAGATGCTATCGAACATCATTTAGAAAGTAACCGTTTGATAAATGATAGCCAGCATGGTTTCAGACGGAAACGTTCTTGCGTGACTGACTCGAATTCTACAACACAGTTATCTCGAATTATGACAAAAGAAACAATATAGATTTAATATATCTAGACTTTGCAAAAGCTTTTGATACCGTCCCACACGAAAGACTACTTACTAAATTAGCTTTACACGGAATAAGTGGTAGCCTATTAGGTTGGACTAGTAATTGGTTGAATGGTCGAAAACAGAGAGTTGTTTTAAATGGAAAAACTTCTGGATGGAAAAGTGTTGCAAGTGGAGTTTCTCAGGGTTCCGTTCTTGGGCCACTTCTATTCATAGTATATATAAATGATATAGACCATGGACTAAAATCTACTGTTTCCAAATTTGCTGATGATACAAAACTGTGCGGAATGGCAAATGATCACTCAAACCAATTAGATATTCAAGAAGATTTAGATAGATTACAGCAATGGTCTGAGAAGTGGCTAATGAAATTTAACACAAGTAAATGCAAGGTAATGGACATAGGTAAAAATAACAGTAAGTACGATTACAAGTTATTTGGAAATTCGTTAACAAAAGTGGATAGTGAAAAAGATCTCGGCGTAATTATCAGTAACGACCTCAAATCATCCAAGCAGTGTATTTCAGCCTCTGAGAAAGGAAATAAGATTCTAGGACTGATTGCGTGATCTTTTGGTTTCAAAAGTCCATCACTCATTAACAAGCTATATAAATCGTTAGTTCGTCCACATTTGGAATATGCTGTTTCCGTATGGTCACCGAATCTCATTAAATATATTGACAGACTGGAAAAAGTACAACGGCGAGCCACAAAACTGATTCCAAATATAAAAAAAAAAATCATACGAAAATCTACTAAAACATATGAATCAGTTTTCACTAAAAAAGCGTAGACTCAGAGGTGACTTGATACAGGTCTTTAAGGTTTTAAAGGGAATTGACAACATCAAAAGTGACAAAATTTTCACATTGAATGAGAATCAGACAAGAGACAATGGTCTCAAACTGTCCGGAAATAGATTCAATTTGGAAGTAGGTAGAAACAACTTCGCCAACCGTGTAGTTAATGAATGGAATAAACTTCCTGCACAGGTAGTGCAATGTAGTTCAGTTCGAAGCTTTAAGAATCATTTAGATAAACACCTAGGCATGATGCTGTAACGATTATAATTTATTTTATATTATTTGTTTTTGCTTTGTTATAATTTGTCTGTCTGATCTTCATTTGTTATTAGTTATATGTCAATTTATTATTATCTACTATTTACCTGTTTTTTTATTATTTAACTATACATGTGCATTTTTTTATGTATTTTATTGTATTTGTTATTTACATTATTATTATTTTTATTTATTATTTTATTATCATTATGATTTTTTTTCGCATCCGACCTAGATATGGACCAAAAGGCCTCATGTCGGCATGCTCCGCCTTTGTAATCCTTTGTAATATGTACATTCAAGATAGGGTTATGTAAAGTGATGCTCACTGCCTCAGCTACTACTAAACTTCCATAATTGTTGTCATGGTGGATGATTGTTGTATTCTTTATGAGATCTACTAGGTGCGGTTTTTTGTCGTGGGCATCGACAAAATGTTGGTGGATGGCTCCGTTGTTACGGTGAGCCTGCAGTCGTCTTCTTAAGGTCGTGAGGGTATGGCCGATGTAGCTAACATCGTGGGGCTTGCATGTCCCTTCAGAACATTTAACTTTACATACTACGCCGGTTTTAAGTTCCTTTGGACACTCGGGGACGGTGCTTCTTCCATAACAAGGGAAGCAATCAGGTTGGGACGGCTGAATACTTTCAGTGAGACCCTTTCATAGAGCTCCTGACGTGAAACACCTCTAGAGATAATCCTACGAAGGCTATCGGCTTCCTGTCTGTAAGCAGTGCCAAAATCTAATTTATGGTAAATCATTAGGGTTTTCTCCGCGTTGTCAGCAGTGGTCTTGACTCGAGTGTGAAACTCTTCCATATTCTTCCTAATGACATCTTCTATGGCGTTACAAGAGAAGCCATTATTCGCTAACACCTGTCTAACACGTTCAAGTTCTGTATGGACAGGATGTTCTTCTCTTTGGCGGGTAATGGGAAGAGAAGAATATCCTGCCATTCGTCGTTCCCAAAGACTGAGAAGCAGATTGGCGCCGAACCAGGTAGTGACCTCTCCGAGTACTGTTGCCTCTAACCTGTGATCTCTCCTAGTGTTCGTGGTCATACGTAGACCTCCCCCAGTTTATACACGGTGTCTTCTCCCCGTGCTTTTCTCTTCATTTAAAATATGCTCTCTTTTCCATTCTTATTCACATCAACTGAGGAAGCAGAAAGATCTGCGAAACGTTTTGAAATTTAATTGGTTCTGCTTGTATTTTGTTTTTTGCTGTATTCTTTGTACTCTTTTCTTGTATTTTGTTTACTGTGTGCTGTATTTTTGTGTTCATTATAACTTTTGTTTCCTATGAGTTTTGGAAATTTGATTTACTCCCTTTCCCCCTACCAGAAATCTACTTTTCGCAAGCTTGAGACCTCACGGAAAAAGTTAAGTAATAATTCTTTTGCTGTCATTTTTAACAGAATATGCATCAGAGAGAATCTCCTGCCACGCTTCACCAATATATATATATATATATATATATATATATATATATATATATATATATATATATATATATATATGTGTGTATGTATGAAACTATTTTGATGGGTAGGTGTCACGATATTACCCCTAGCCAGGTGACACGGTACCCCATCCAGGTGTCAAAGTACCCATTCACCTAAATGACACCCTTCCTACTACACTGCCATCCTACTCCGAAGAAACAAGCAGTCAATCTCCTCCTCCACCCCCCACTTCGGTCGCTTCGCAACCAAGCGGTAGTTCAGCAGTTATGTCTGAATGACTGCCCTCAGCCAATCACTGGCCAAAACGTCAGCCTAGTTACCCTATATAAAGCTAGGTATTCCCCACACTCAACAGACTCGCTTCTAGCTAGCTGCCAGGTTCGCCCCCTCTGGATTGAAAGTAATCATTGCTTGGACAGCCGACGACTCGACGTGCCAGGTTTCAGTCTTACCCATTCTCAAACATTCTACATATCTCATTCCCCTTTTATTCTTATTGTGTGTTAGGATTAATATTATTATTGTTTTGTTAACTTATGTTGTATGTTTGATTATATTTCATACTGAAATATTAAATGGTTGATACTGTCCTGTCTTTTGGCATACCAAATGTCTGATGCGTTCTATATCCCCCTTCTAACTTTGTTGTGGCTTGGGCACTCGGTATGCCATTGTGGTTAGAAAAATATCTTTCCAGCCTTAGCCATAACAGTAGGTTAAGGCTAAAATCCAATCACTCAGTTAACTGTTTGAGGCGCATGAATAGAGGTATTTGCTGATGCAACATACCTGCTATGTCTCCCCTGTGATATTTACTGCCCATGTTTTGTTGAGGAATATTTGCTACGATCATTGAAACTACAGAGAAGCAGGTAAGCCGAAGTTCCTACATGGTGCAAGGAAATTTGAACGATCTCCTTTCTATGTTGTGAAAATGTGTTGTACAATGTTTTTTCAACACTTTTAGTAGTATTGTGCAGTCTGGAATATTTATTGGGGGGGTGCGAGAGCTAGGTTATATAATCAATAAAAGTGTACATCCCCCTTAAGTACATAATACACTCGTCCAACATATGTCAGAATAACATTAATAACGGGTAATATTGATAGAAGTTTAGCTTCAGTCTCCATGTAAGACGCGACAGCAGATGGGGCCCGACAAACTAATCAAATCCTATTGACCTTGCTCTAATTAATCCTAGACTAACCTACTTCATCATGACTTAAGCTAGATTAATGGAATTGGATTCTACCTGCCCTACATTTACATGGCATGCCACTTTGGCGCGTTGGGTTCCCATCTCAGTCCTTAACTATCCGTAGGTGCACGATTACTAGGAAATGGCGACCGATTGGTCGAAGTGAGAAGTGATTACGCACTTTGTAGCCTAACATCTTCTGGTGCGAGTTAATTTTTATCTAATTTTCCACAAGTTAGCTTAATCTTATTCAATCTATAATGACCTAAATTGTCCAAACGATGGGTCAAACGTAACAAAGTAAAGTACTGGTATTCCGATTGAAAACATGAGAAGTTCTTGCCAATTCATCAAATTCTCAAAGGCTCAAAACTCACAGGAGTTGTGTTTACTTCTGTACGTAATCCTAATTTAGCGGCTTCAGATAAGTAGACCAAGCTGATACTCAACAAAATCTCACCATCCCACTCCCACAAAGTGGGAAATGAGAAACTCCTGGTAAGGCAAGCCCTGTCAACTGCGACCAGCCGCTGGTTTTTTTAAGCTGATGTTTGGGTCGCCTCCTCGCCTGACCAGGGCTGTCGGAAACCAACACTAGAAACTGAAATCCATACCAAGAAAATTTCGCTATTTGCTATAGGCGAGGAGCTTACTAAAGTAAAAAAAATCATGATTGATAAGGGCCAAAGTAAACTATATTTTCAAGTGAAAAAAAAACAGCAAAGAGCAATATAAAAGCATGATCTCACAATTACTAATCCCTTTCTTACATATAAGGATAGTATTTTCTTACATTTGTAACCATTCCCAAAGACGGAATTTTTATGATTCTATAACAAGGCTTAGTATTGAACTAAAAATAATAAATAAAAACAAAACACCTATACATGATACAGGTACTATGACTGCTCATCTTTCACATACCTCCAACAACCATTACACAATATTTTATTTTTCTTCGGTGTTACAATATATCGACGTAAGCTACCACCTGCTACTAATATGTCAACACTCATCAATCAATACCAGGTAGCTGAGAGCCAAGTATCCCCAGTGAACTCTGTTAATTTCTTTTCTCGGAGTTCTGTATACTATTTTTGTTTTCTTTCTCAAGAATGTTTCTTTATAGTCGTTCCCTAGTAACAAATAGAAGCGAGAAAACTATGGAAGTTTCACAGTTGTCCTCCGTATATGATGTTACAAGGTATCAAATTTAATTTCGATTCGAATAATATGATTGTATAATTTTTGCGAGAAGAAAGATGAATGTGCTGGCTTTGAGTGAAATTTAAATGAAAAGGAAGGTTGAGTGTGAGTCTGGGAGTGTAGCTGGGAGGTGCTCAGGAGTGAAGAGGGGACGAGGGAGAGAAGGGGTGGCTATACTAGTAAATGTAGGGATAAGTAAGCGTGTAGTGCAGTAGAAGGAGGTTTTATCAAGGTTGATGTGGATGAAGGTGAAGCTGGGAAGGAAGATGTGGGTTTTTGTAAGTTCGTAGAGGAAAGGGAGGCTTTTTAGGTAGATATAAATGAGTGCATAAAGGGGATTAGGGAGAAATGTCAATGTTGTCGTATTGGGAGACCTTAATTCTAGGGTAGAAAACGAACCAATGGACGGAGTGATTGGGAAGTATGGAGTTCCAGGTAAAAACCGTAGTGAAGAATTGATGATGGAGATGTGTCTTGAAAGAGAGTTGATGGTAGCAAATATAGTGTTTGGGAAGAAAGTCAAGCATAAGTACACATGAGAGAGGATGGTGAATGTAAGGGTGGCAGATAGAGCGTTAATGGATTATATAGTGGTGACCAGGAGTATGGAAGGAAGAGTTACGGATTTACATGTTCTAAGGGGAGAGAGCGGGGAAATATCAGATTATTTTCTGGTGGAAGGTAAATTGAGAGTGGAGAATAAATAGAGAAAGAGAAAAAGGGCAGAAAGTGGGGAGGTACCTAGAGTGAACTGCTTAAATGAGAAAGGAAAGGAGAAGGAGTATACGAAGAAGCTGAGAGAGGAGTGGGAGGGAGTGAAGGATAGAGTAGAAATAGGAGTGGAGGAGGAATGGGGATGGATCAAGGAGGGAGTCATAAGGTGTGCAAAGATGTTGTGTAGAACAAGGAGGTCGGGAAGAAATAGAAGGAAGGGTAGTGAGTGGTGGGACGAGGAAGCAAAGAAGGGTGTAGAAGAGAAGAAACAGGCATTCATAGATTGGCTACAAATTAGGACAAGGGAATCGCATGAGAAGTACAAATTAAAGAGAAGGGAAGTTAAGCATAAGATAAAGGAAGCAAAGAGGAGAGCAGACGTGAAATATGGTGAGTGTATGACAGAAATTTTGAAAGTAATAAAAAAAGTTTTGGAAAAAAATTAGAAAAAGAAGAGGAGGCGAATCAAGTATAGAAGAAAAGGCAAAAGGCGCAGATGGAGAAATGATAATGGAAGAGAAAGCAATGAGAGGAAGGTAAGCATAATATTTTGGGAAGTTGCTAAATTTGAAGGAGGATGGGAAAGGAAAGGTAGTTGCAGTGGGAAGCGCTAAGAAAATGAGAGTGATGAGTGAGGAAAATGGAGGAGAAATAGGGAAAGATGAAGTGAAAGCAGCTGTTAAGATGATGAGAGCAGGTAAGCCACCTGGGTTGGATGGATGCCATGCAGAATGTCTAAAGAAAGGAGGTACAGCTACGGTGCACTGGCTGATGAGGCTATTCAATGTTTGTTTAAGAGAGGGTAGAGGGCCTGAGGGATGAAGGACTGCTTGTATAGTTCCGCTTTACAAGTGAAAGGGGGAAAAGTGTCATTGTAGTAGTTTCAGAGGGATCAGCTTGTTGAGTGTAGTTGGGGAGGCTTATAGGAGGGTCTTGATTGAGAGGATTGGGAGAGGAACAGAGGGAGTAATTGATAAGGAACAGTGTGGTTTTAGGACAGAAATGGAGAGAGTGAATGGTTTGAGGTGAAGGTGGGATTTCGTCAGGGATGTGGTATGTCACCCTGGCTGTTCAATCTATACATGTATGGGGTAATACGAGAGGTGAATGCAAGGGTAGTGGGTCAGGGGCTGGAGATGTTTGAAGTAAATGCACTTGTAGCAGGATCTGAGGAGGGATAGAGGAAGATAGTGACAGTTTGAGAAGGTGTGTGAAAGAAGGAAGCTGAAGATAAATGCGGGGAAAAGTAAGGTGATGAGATGTGATGAGATGTGACAGCATACTGGAAGTGAGCATTAAGGGTGAAAGACTGGAGGAAGTGAATAGTTTTAGATACTTGGGTGCGAATGTTGCAGGAAAGGGAGGAGTGGGGTGGAGGTAGAATGTAGATTGAAAGAAGCGAGTAAATGCCTTGGTGAATTAAATAGTGTAATGAGAAATAGACATCAGGGAATGGATGCTAAGAGGATGTTATATGAAGTAGTGATTGTGCCAACAGCTTTGTACGGGGAAGAAACATGGAACATAAGAGAGAAGAAGTATGAATGTGTTTGAGATGAAATGTCTAAAAAGTATGATGGGGGTTACTAGTCTAGATAGAGTGAGAAAAGAGGTGAGGAGGAGAACAAGGGTGGAAAGGGAGCTGGGATATAGGGTTGATGAAAGAGTATTAGGATGGTTTGGACACATAGAAAGAATGAGTGAAATATGATTACTAAAAGTGGTGTGCAAGGCAGAGGTGGAAAGAGTGAATATGAGGGGGCGCCCTAGGATGAGATGGGTGGATGGGCTGACAGGGGTATTACAAAAGAGAGGAATGTCTGTTGAGGAAGGACGGGAGATGACAGAAGATAGGGGAGAAGGGAGAAGGGTTGTGTATGGATGATGCTGTGATGGATGATGGGGGTGAGAAAGTATGTATGAGAAAAAACTGACGCAGTCCGAAGGGATTTTTCCCCGTCTTCTCCTTTTCTGCATGAGGAGACGGAGAGGGGGGGGGGCGAATTTATGAAGCTGTCTTGTTGTGGATGTGATGTGTCTTGCGACAATCCCTCTGCCCCAAGGCAGTGGACAGGATGCAGGGATAACCCGACATCCAGGATGTGCCAAGATAAGAGGGAGGGAGTAGGGTGGAAGGGAGTGGAGTGTGTGGGGAATGGAATGTGTAGGAGTGGTTTCTATGCCTTTTTCTTTTTTAGCTACCCCCCCCCGTGTAAGGGGTAAAAAGCCTATGGTATATATATATATATATATATATATATATATATATATATACAAATATAAACATATATATATATACACATATATATACATATGTATATATCTATATATATATATGTATGTGTGTACATATATGTACATATATGTATATATATACATATATATATATATCTATATATATCTATATACATATATCTATATATATCTATATATATATATATGTATATATATATATATGTTTATATATATATATATATATATATACATATATATAATATATGTGTGTGTGTTTACATATATATATATATATATATATATATTCACACCCCACACATAAACACACACACACACACACACACACACACACACACACACACATATATATATATATATATATATATATACATACATATATATATACATATATATATATATACATATATATATATATATATATACATATATACATATATAGATATATATAGATATATGTATCCTGGTCTAAAACTGGGAAAGGACACGTTGAATATCGGGGAAGGGCACGCGGGAAGGGGAACTGTGACCACTGGGAAAGGACACTCAGATGACCGTTACTGTGGCCTGGGTGTCCGTCGCGGACGGAGTGACTGCTCATGGGAGGGCTGATTTGTCTCGTAGCTGGGTTGTCTGGTTTGGCGGATTCTGAATGGTTTGAGGCTGGGAAGGATGGTGGGGGCTTCCTGTTGGGTGTTCAGTGTAGGTTGGCTGTATTTAATGTGGAGGGCCTCAAGGAGGGCAAGGCGGCGCTTGTCACTTTCTTGGTCTAAAATGGTGGTATTGTCCACTAGGATGGATCTGGTGATTGGAATATTATGGGTCTCTGAAGGTGTCGCTTAGGGCCTCCATTCAGAATCCGCCAAACCAGACAACCCAGCTACGAGACAAATCAGCCCTCCCATGAGCAGTCTGAGGCTGGGAAGGATGGTGGGGGCTTCCTGTTGGGTGTTCAGTGTAGGTTGGCTGTATTTAATGTGGAGGGCCTCAAGGAGGGCAAGGCGGCGCTTGTCACTTTCTTGGTCTAAAATGGTGGTATTGACCACTAGGATGGATCTGGTGATTGGAATATTATGGGTCTCCTGAAGGTGTCGCTTAGGGCCTCCATTCAGAATCCGCCAAACCAGACAACCCAGCTACAAGACAAATCAGCCCTCCCATGAGCAGTCACTCTGTCCGCGACGGACACCCAGGCCACAGTAACGGTCATCTGAGTGTCCTTTCCCAGTGGTCACAGTTCCCCTTCCTGCGTGCCCTTCCCCGATATTCAACGTGTTCTTTCCCAGTTTTAGATCAAAATAACGGTCAACCTCTTCGTAATCTTTCCTAGTGTTTACTTTCTGTATTTATAATAATCCATTTCTTTGCTATTGTCACAATTGAAAATGCTAACTGTGATTAGCGAAACGTCTTGTATCCTGTTCTACCTACAAGATGGCTTCTATCGGCAACTTGGTTTTTTCTTTACCTGTCCATGCTAGAGAGATCTTTAGAAGACTTGAAACTCTTCATCAGAGCTCAATTTGCTGTTGCATACAATTCAATATGCCTTAAAGAAAATATTTTGCCGCGTTACTCCAAAATATATATATATATGTATATATATATATATATATATACACGCACACATACGCACACACACACACACACACACACACACACACACACACACACACACACACACACACACACACACACACACACACACACACACACACACACACACAAAAACATATATATATATATATATATATATATATATACATATATATATATATTCTCTATATATATGTCAATATATATATATATATGTATATATATATATATATATATATAATATACACCATCTGGGGTATTGGCTGCTTGTTATTGTGGCAAAGTAGCATGCAGTTGATACTTTAGGGTCTATATGGGGCGCCCCTAGGGACCAGAGCCACACATCATTTTGTCTATGATAGAGGAAAACTCTGTTCATAGAGAAATGATGACACTTTTATACTACGACTGTCCCTCCGTTATGCTGTCCCCCAACCCCTTGTTGCTGTCCTGTACCATTTCTCTGAGTATTCTTTTTCTGTGGTTGGGGAATTCCCTGTGGTGGGGGAAAAGAATACTGCCACCAAGTATTCCTACTTGGATCGTAAGAGACGAGAAGAAAGGGACGGGGATTGGGACTAGGCATCCTTCTCCTTGTAGCCCCGCAGGGGACAACCCTCAAAAAAAGAGAGAGAGAAAAAAAAAAGAGAGAGAGAAGGCATAAGAGGGTCTGGGAGTTTTCGGACCAGCACCCTAAGGTTTGGGTCTTTTAATGTGCGTGGATGTGGTACAGATGAGAGTAAAAGGGAAGAGATAGGTAGTATGTTTGGGAGAAGAAAGTTGGATGTGTTGGCTTTGAGTGAAACTAAGTTGAAAGGAAAGGGTGAGTGTAAGTGGGAGGTTATCAGGAGTGAAGAGAGGGCGAGGGAGGGAAGGGGTGGCTATTCTAGTAAGTGAAGAGATAGGTAAACGGTTAGTGGAGTGAAAGGAGGTTTCCTCAAGGATAATGTGGATGAAGGTGAAACTGGGAAAGGAGATGTGGGTCTTTGTAAGTGCATATGGGCCTGGCAGTGAGAAGAGTGTAGAAGAAAGGGAGGCCTTTTGGATAGATTTAAATGAGTGCATAGAGGATTTAGGAAGAAATGTAAATGTAATAGTATTAGGAGACCTTAATGCTAGGGTAGGAAATGGTCCAATCGATGGAGTGGTTGGGAAATGTGGAGTTCCAAGAAAGAATCGTAGTAGAGAGTTGATGAGGAAATGTATCTAGAAAGAGAGTTGATGATAGCAAATACAGTGTTTCGGAAGAAAGTCAAGCATAAGTACACATGGGAGAGGGTGGTGGAGGGAAGGGTGGTAGATAGAGCGCTAATGAATTATGTAGTGGTAAATAGGATTATGATAGGAAGAGTTAAGGATGTACATGTTCTAAGGGGAGAGGGTGGGGGAATATCAGATCATTTTTTGTTGGAAGGTAAGTTGAGAGTGGAGGATAGATGGAGAAAAATGAAAGGGACAAAATGTAGGGAGGTTCTTAGAGTGAACTCCTTGAATGAAAAGCGAAAGTAGAAGGAGTACGAAAAGAAGCTGAAGGAGGAGTGGGAGGGAGTAAAGGATAGAGTGGAGCTGGGTGTGGAGGAGGAATGGGGATGGTTCAAGGAGGGAGTCATAAAGTGTACAAGATTACAAAGATTACAAAGGCGGAGCATGCCGACAGGAGACCTTTTGATCCATATCTAGGTCGGATGCGAAAAAAAAATCATATTAATAATAAAATAATAAATAAAAACTATGATAATGTAAATAACAAATAAAATACATAAATAAATGCATAGGTATAGATAAATAATAAACAAGTAGGTAAATAGTAAATAATAATTAATTGACATATAACTAATAATAAATAAAAATCAGACAGACAAATGATAACAAAACAAAAACAAATAATATAAGATAAATTATAATCATTACAGCATCTTACAAGGATGGTGTGTGGAACAAGAAGGACAGGGGGAAATAGAAGAAAGGGATGTGGAAACAAAGAAGGTTGTAGAAGAGAAAAAGCGGGCTTTCACAGATTGGTTACAAAAGAGGACGAGGGAGTTATATGAGAGGTACAAAGAAAAGAAAAGAGAAGTAAAGCAAAAGGTAAAGGAGGCAAAGAGGAGAGCAGATGTGAAATGGGGTAAGAGTATGACAGAAAATTTTTAAAGTAATAAAAATATGTTTTGAAAAGAAATTAAGAGAGGAAGAGGAGGCGAATCAAGTAGGGAAGAAAAGGTAAAAGGTGCAGATGGAGAGATGATAATGGAAGAGAAGGCAGTAAGGGGAAGATGGGCAGAATATTTTAAGGGAGTTGCTAAATGTGAAGGAGGATAGGGAGGGAAAGATAGCTGCAGTGGGAAATGCGAAGAAAATGAGAGTGATGAGTGAGGAGAATGGAGGAGAAATAAGGAAGGATGAGGTGAAGGCAGTTGTTAAGATGATGAAAGCAGGTAAGGCACCTGGTCTGGATGGATGCCATGCAGAATGTCTGAAAAAGGGAGGTACAGTGATGGTGGACTGGCTGGTGAGGTTATTTAATGTTTGCTGGAGAGAGAGTAGAGAGCCGGAGGACTGGAGGAGTGCCTGTATAGTTCCTCTTTATAAGGGAAAAGGGGACAAGCGTGAATGTAGTAGTTTCAGAGGGATTAGCTTGTTAAGTGTAGTTGGGAAGGCTTATGGGAGGATCTTGATTGAGAGGATAAGGAGAGGAACAGAAGGAGTAATTGGTAAGGAACAGTGTGGATTTAGGACAGGTAGAGGTTGTGTAGATCAGATCTTTGTGGTAAGACAGATATGTGAGAAAGCTATAGGAAAAGGGGAAGGATGTTTTTTGGGCTTTTATGGATCTGGAAAAGGCTTACGACAGGGTAGACAGAAAAGCACTGTGGGAGGTTATGCAGATATACAGGATAGGAGGAAAGCTTCTCGGAGCTGTCAAGTGTTTTTATGAGAGTAGTAGAGCTTGTGTCAGGATTGGAAATGGAGAGAGTGAGTGTTTCGAGGTAAAGGTGGGACTTCGTCAAGGATGAGTTATGTCGCCCTGGCTGTTCAACTTATACATGGATGGGGTGGTGCGAGAGGTAAATGCAAGGGTAGTGGGTCAGGGATTGGAGATGGTTAAAGAAAATGGAGAAAAGTGGGAGGTGAGCCAGCTGTTGCTTGCGGACGACACTGCGCTTGTGGCAGGATCGGAGGAGGGATTGAGGAAGTTGGTGGCAGAGTTTGGGAGAGTATGTGATAGAAGAAAGGTAAAGATTTATGTGGGTAAAAGTAAGGTGATGAGATGTACAAGGGGTGAAAGTGGCAGTAGACTGGAAGTGAGCATTAAGGGAGAGCGACTGGAGGAAGTGGATAGTTTTAGATACTTGGGTGCAAATGTGACAGGAAAAGGTGGAGTGAAGGTGGAGGTAGAATGTAGATTGAGAGAAGCGAGTAAATGCCTTGGTGGATTAAAGAGTGTAATGAGGAATAGACATTTGGGAATGGATGCTAAGAGGAGACTGTATGAAGGAGTGATTGTGCCCACAGCACTGTATGGGGCAGAAACATGGAACATAAGAGAAGAAGAGAGAAGGAGTTTGAATGTGTTTGAGATGAGGTGTCTGAGAAGTATGATGGGGGAATGGATGCTAAGAGGAGACTGTATGAAGGAGTGATTGTGCTAACAGCACTGTATGGGGCAGAAACATGGAACATAAGAGAAGAAGAGAGAAGGAGTTTGAATGTGTTTGAGATGAGGTGTTTGAGAAGTATGATGGGGGTCACTAGGCTAGATAGAGTGAGAAATGAGGAGGTGAGGAGGAGAACAGGGGTGGAAAAGGAGCTGGGAGATAGGGTTGATGAAAAAATATTAGGATGGTTTGGAAACATGTAAAGAATGAGTGAAGAAAGACTAGTAAAAGAGGTATGGAAGGCAGATGTGGAGGGAGTGAACATGAGGGGACGTCCCAGGATGAGGTGGATCGATGGGGTGAAGAGGGCTTTGGGGAAGAAGGTTATGTCTGTTGAGGAAGGACGGGAGAGGACAGAAGACAGGGGTGAATGGAGAATGGTTGTATATGGATGATGTTGTGATTGCATGAGGTGGAATGGGTGGGGGGATGGGGGGTGAGGTAGTATGTGTGAGCAAAATTTGACGCAGCCCGAAGGGATTTCTCCCCGTCCTCTCCTTTTATGCAATGGGGGGACGGAGAGGGGGGGTCGCCGGTTTAATGAAGCGGCCTTGCTGTGGATGTGCTGTGTCTTGTGACACTGCCTCTGACCCAGGGTAGTGGACAAGGTGCAGGGATGACCCGTCATCCAGGAGGTGCTCAGATAAGAGGGAGGGTGGAGGGGTGTGGAGTGTATTTAGGGATGGAATGGGTGGAAATGATTCTATGCCTTTCCTTTTTTGGCTACCTCCCTTGTAAGGGGGAAAAAGCCTTGGTATATGTATATATATATATATATATATATATATATATATGTGTGTGTGTGTGTGTGTGTGTGTGTGTGTGTGTGTGTGTGTGTGTGTGTGTGTGTGTGTGTGTGTGTGTGTGTGTGTGTGTGTGTGTGTGTGTGTGTGTGTGTGTGTGTGTGTGTGTGTGTGTGTGTGTGTGTGTGTGTGTGTGTGTGTGTGTGTCTTTGTGTGTGTGTATGCATGTATGTATATACTCACTCTGTTGGAGTTTGGGCCGCTTGCTGACCTTTTACCGCCGATACTATCTGCCTCCATTGTCGTCGGTCCTGCACACTCCTCATTCATGCTCCCGTATTCTCCATCCCAACATTTCTTAGGTCTTGTTTGATGTTATCCATCCGTCTTTTTTGGGGTCTTCCTATTTATCTTCTTCCACCGATTATTCTTTCCGTCATGACCTTTCTTCGGATTCTTTCCATTTCCATTCGGGTGACATGACCAGCCCATTGCATGCGTATTGCCTTTATTGTACTTATGATGCCTCCTTGATATGCCAACTCTCTCAGTTCTTGGTTGTGTCGCCATCTCCATGCTTGTTCATCTACATCATAGACTGGTCTAAATATATTCTTAAGGACTTTATCTTCAAAGACAGATAAGGAGTACTACATTCACTTTGTGAGACTCCATTTTTCACATCCATCCAGCAAAACTGGTTTGATAATGGTGTTGTATATCTTCAGTTTTGTCTTTTTAGATATGTTCTCTCTTCCCGAGAATATATGGAAACTGTAGAAACATCCATCGGCTGATGCTATTCTGCTTTTAATTTCTGTATCCATATTATCATCATTATATATTATCATATTATTATCATTATTATAT
>NC_134807.1:39762637-39765137 GCF_046742065.1 Oratosquilla oratoria | reverse complement strand
TGGCTTTTGCTAAACATATAAAGCCTTCTCTATGGTTTATGTTGTTATTAGTGTTGATATAAGCTGCCTCAATTGTCTTTCTTAGTTTCTTGGATGATCCTTTGTTTAATATGGTTGCGTTGTTCCAGTCTGGAAGGTGACCATGTTTATCCACATGCATTACTATGGAGTTAGATGTCCTATGGCCTTTTACGTCATTTTTATGTTCATTTATCCTTTTATTAAGTCCGCGACCAGATTCACCAAAATATGAAGAGGCGATATTATTTGTCATAATATAGACTATATTATTTGTCATAATATAGACTATATTATTTGTCATAATATAGTCAACATATATATATATATATATATATATATATATATATATATATATATATATATATATATATATATATTAGTACCTCTTAACTTTTACAATAACGTTTTAGCTGCAGTCCAAATACACTTCTTTAATAAAACTAGATTTCATTCTACAGAAAATTATTTGATTTTTACCAGCTCTACAAAGTTTCGTAAATTTGTATGACTCAAAACCACGCAAAAATGTACTCTGTAGCAATATATCAACTTTCTTACCAAAGTATGTCGGTATATCACTTAACTTTCTTGGTCATCATTCTCATTCATTTTCTATGTCTAACTCGCACCTGTTTCTCATATACTTCAGTTAAACCGCCTCTCCATGATATCTTGAATTTGTTTTGTGCCTTCGTTAGATAAATTCTCTTATTCTATCTCGAGTCGCCTCCGGTCATCAGGTTCTACTTCCGGCAATATATTAAACATTCTCTTATTTTATTTTTTTCCTTTAAAGACTGTCTGATTTATATAGATTTTATAATATTGAATTTTTCTTTCGTCTATATATTTCAATTTATTGATGTATGTATATGGTAATGATTGTTCAGTTTCTGGGTTGCTCTTTCATTCCGTGTTTGTATATGTATACGTGTCATATCTGTATGAAAATCATATGCAACACTTTAATCAGACTCTAAATGTTTCATCCTATGAAAAATATACTTTCTTATATGTTTAACAACAATGGCTATCTATCTGATTAGGCAATTAGCTGAGAACGAAGTACGATGATATATGGGGAATTCAGCTTATCATTAGTACAGTGGGTTTGACTGTTTCCCATTACATGAAGAGAATGACAGAGATTTATATGTAAATTAGACTGATAGCCTTACTTTAGCTATCCGGAGTAAGTGGCTGTGTGAGCCATCCAGTATAGAGTTATTTCCGACACAGATATATGTGATATTTCCGTTAACCAATAGAAAAAGCACCATGGAACATCGTAGCCTAAATCTTTAATGGAGATCATAGAAATAATGGTTGCACCTATCAGAATTTCGAATAAATGGAATAAATATTTATTGGAAACTAAAACTTCTCAAAATTTTTATTTGAAGTCAATGAAACTGGTGGGTTTCTGACTATGTTTCTTTATAAAATAAGAAATATTATAAAGAATTTTCAGATTTTTCAGAATTAATCACTACCTGAAATACTTTCTTCTACATAACGAAAAACATTCATTTAGCTTACAAAAGTCAGTATGGATAGAAAAATAAAGTCACAGAGTGTGTGAAATTACCTTGCGATACATGCCCACATACAATGAGCGAAAAATACGTTTATTAAGTTTATGACTTGAAGTACTGTCAAGATCTGAACAAAGTTGAAAGATCAAAAGGAAAAATGTGAGAGGGAAATAATAACAGGGTAGAAATGTAACACCGCTTTAACAGAAAAAATCCAAAATAGGATATATATATATATATATATATATATATATATATATATATATACATATATATATATATGTAAATATATATATATATATACAAACACACACACACACACACACACACACATATACATATATTATATACATATACATACATATATATACATATATATATATACATATATATGTATGTATATAATATATATATATATATCTATATATATAAACACACACATATATATTAATATATATATATATGTATATATATATATATATATATATACATGTATATATATGTATATACATATATACAGGTATATATATGTATATATATATATCTGTATATATGTATATATATATATATATATATTTATATATATATATATATATATGTTATGGTTTCACGTCACACACTCTCCCCTATCGGGAGGCTAGGACGGTGCCCCTCACAGAGGGATTTGCAGCGTGGAATTTAATGAACCATGCCCTTATTTCAACTCCGCTGGTGACAGGATTCGAACCGCCCTCACCTCGACCAACGCCACAAGTAACGACGCCCTAGCCCGCTCAGCCAGCGAGCTTCCTATATATATGTATATATGTATATATATATATATATATATATATATATATATAAATATGTATATATATATAAATATGTATATATATATATGTATATATATATGTATATATATACATATATGTATATATATATATATATATATATATATACATATG
>NC_134807.1:39755137-39760137 GCF_046742065.1 Oratosquilla oratoria | reverse complement strand
CATGATTTACCTTTGGTGAATCTATGCTGGAAATCACGAAACAAATTATGTCTCACGATGTGATCTTTGATTCTATTAGCTATTATTGATATTAGTATTTTACCTATAAGCGACGTCAAACTGAATGGCCTGTAGTTATGCAGAGACAGTTGTTTATCACCCATTTTTGTTAAATTGTGATGGAGAGTGTTGCTTGGTTTGTGTGCCACCTGTATCTTCTTGTTTTGGAGTACCTAGGACTAGGGCCGAAACATCGGGCAATAAACTTCCCTCATTATATATATATATATATATATATATATATATATATATATATATATACATATATATATATTGAGACATTCTGACAGGTTGATGTAAGCGGAATAGGAAACACAGGAGTCTTAGTCTTGAGTTTATTCCTGACTAGTTTCGCATACCTGCGAAACTAGCCATTCCTTTGAAAAAGCATACCTGCGAAACTAGTCAGGAATGAACTCAAGACTAAGACTCCTGTGTTTCCTATTCCGCTTACATCATATGTATATATGTATATATATAATATATATATCTTTTTTTCTCCATATTTCAAGGTATGAACAAAATCATTCATGATGTCAATTCCATGGATAAGGTGTATAGATAGGCGCTGATGAATGCCGAAAAGTATAATAATATTATGTAACAGTACTAAAAGCTGTTGACACTGACACCGAAAACTTAATTTTTTTCGCCTCTTGCAGAGGCTTCTTCAGGGTGAGAACTACAACTCCGATGGCTATAAGGTCTACTATCGATGAAGAGTAGGCGAAGAATGATGCATAGTGGCTGACCGTCACACTTTTTGAAGCAGGGAAAGTTGGAAGTAGGAGAGATCACCGAAGGTCCCTAGGTGAGGTCACCGGGGTAAGACAGGGTCCGAGGAACACAGACTAGGCGAAGTCACAAGAGAAGGTGGTGACGAAGAATGACTCTGGGAGAGATCACTGGGTGGAGCAGGCGATGTTTAGAGGAGTCCCTGGGTGAGGTCACTAGGAGGGATAGGGAAGGTCATCATTCTCGTCACAGACTGCAAAGAGGAAGCTCTAGCTTGGCTTCTAGTTCTTGGTCCTGTGTGATGGGGGTATTGGTGTTGCTGAGGGTCCTGGCAACCACTATGTTCCTGAGGGGGTTCAGGGTCAAGTTGTCTATGAGGTCGTTGGTGGGCAAGGTGTTCCTGGGGGCGGGCTGATGGGAGGATGAAGTCTGCGGCTTGTTGTATGTTGATGGAGGGCTGTTGAGTTGTGATAGATACAGCTTCAGCGATCTGCAATCTTTTAAAATTTATTTCTTTGTGGAGTATAATAGTGTTGTGTATTAATGTGTTCATTGGGGGCTTCATGTCGTGGTGGTCAATGTAGTGTTGAAAAATGGAGCCTTGGTTTCGATGGTGTTGGAGACGTCTTCTTAGTGTAGTGGAGGTTCTACCAATGTAGGAAAAGGAGCCGTCACAGCAGCCCTCCTGGCATGTAAACTTGTAAACTACGTTGGTAGAAGCCTCCTCCGGTATCTTTGGTGTGGTGCTATTTTTCATGATCAGGGATCTGGTCAGATAAGCCTTGCAGAAAATTATAACATTAATAGAAGAGTCTTTGTCTGTTGGAGTGACTCCTCTTTTTAAGATACCTTTTATGTCATCGCATTCTTCTTTGTAATGGCTATGGAAGTGATTTTGGTGGTATATGATGTTTTGGCTTGTTGGATGAGGCTGTTGATCTTTTTCTTCAGACCGTCACTAGAATCTTTTTGAAGGCTCCAAACCAGAACACTAACCAAATCACCATATACCATATATCCTGGCTCCTCCTGGATGACGAGTCATCCTTGCATCTTTTCCACTGCCTGGGTTAGAAGAAGTGTCAGAAGACACAGCCCATTCACAGCAAGGCTGCTTCATTAATTCGGCGACCACCCTCTCCGTCTCCTCACGCAGAAAAGGAGAACATGGAGAGAAATCCCTACGGGCTGCGTCAATTTATTTCTCATACATACTCCCTCAGCCCCTCATGCATCACAGCATCATCCATACACAATCTTTCTCCATTCACCCCTATCTTTTGTCCTCTCCCGTCCTTTCTTAACAAACATTCCCCTCTTTCCCTACGCCTCTTTTACCCCATTCATCCATCTCATCCTAGGTCATCCCCTCATGTTCACTCCTTCCGCCTCTGCCTTCCACACCTCTTTTACTAATCTTACTTCACTCATTCTTTCCATGTGTCCAAACCATCCCAATACTCTTTCATCAACTCTATCTCCCAGCTTCATTTCTACCCCTGTTCTCCTCCTTACCACCTCATTTATCACTCTATCTAGCCTAGTAACCCCTATCATACTTCTCAGGCATTTCATCTCAAACACATTCAAACTCCTTCTCTTTTTCTTTCCCATGTTTCATATTTCTGCCCCATGCAGTGCTGTTGGCACAATCACTCCTTCATACAATCTCCTCTTAGCATTCATTCCCAAATGTCTATTTCTCATTACACTTTTTAATCCCCCAAGGCATTCACTCGCTTCTCTCAATATACATTCTACCTCCACCCCCACTCCTCCCTTTTCTGCCATATTCGCACCCAAGTACCTAAAACTATCTATTTACTCCAGTCTTACTTAATACTCGCTCCCAGCCTGCTGCCACTCTCTCCCCTTGTACATCTCATCACCTTACTTTTACACATATTTATCTTCACCTTTCCAAACTCTGTCGGTGAAATGGCAAATGAACTTCAATATCTCTAAGTGCAGCGTGTTAAACGTAGGGCTACACAACCCCGAAAATAGATACAGCTTAGATAACATGTTTTTAGAAAAATCTGAGTGCGAGAGGGACTTGGGAGTTCTGGTGAGTCCAGACCTTAAAACCAGGAAACAGTGCATTAGCGCCAGAAATAAAGCTAACAGTGGATTAGGGTTCATTGCTAGGACGGTAACGAATAGGAGTGCAGAGGTAATTATTAAACTCTATTTAGCAATAGTTAGACCCATCCTTGACTATGTGGTACAGTTTTGGTCTCCGTCCTACATAATGGACATAAATTCACTAGAATCAGTACAGAGAAGAATGACCAAAATGATACATGGACTCAGAAATTTGCCTTACGAAGAGAGGCTTATGCACCTTAACTTACACTCTCTAGAAAGACACAGAGTGCGGGGTGATCTAATAGAAGTGTTCAAGTGGATCAAAGGTTATAACAAGGGTGATGCAAATAAGGTCATTATATTAAAACAACAGGGCAGGACACGCAGTAATGGGTATAAACTGAAAAATTTAGATTTAAGAAGGAAATAGGCAAGAATTGCTTTACTTATAGGGTGTTCGATGAATGGAATAAACTTAGTAACCATGTAGTAAGCGCTGAAACTATCAGTTGTTTTAAAAAACGATTAGACAACTTTATGGATGGGGATGACAGGTGGTGATGGATACGGAGCTGACCCTGCTACAAGCGCAGTGTCATCAACAAACAACAACTGGCTCATCTCCCACTTTTCTCCATTTTGTTTAACCATCTCCAATCCTTGGCCCTCTACATTTGCATTCACCTCTCGCACCACCCCATACATGTATAAATTGAAGAGCCAGTGTGAAATAACACATCCCTGACGAAGTCTCACCTTTACCTCAAACCATTCATTCTCTCCATTTCTAATCCTAACACAAGCTCTACTACTCTCGTAAAAACTCTTGACTGCTCTTAACAGATTTCCTCCTATTTCATATATCTATAAAACCTCCCACGGTGTCTTTCTGGCTACCCTGTCATAAGCCTTTCCCAGATTCATAAATGCCCCCAAAAGACAACATCCTTACCTTTTTCTATAGCTTTCTCACATATCTGTCTTACCACAGAAATCTGATTTACACAACCCCTACCTGTCCTAAACCTACACTGTTCCTCACCAATTACTCCCTCTGTTCCTCTATTAATCCTCTCAATCAAGACCCTTCCATTAGCCTTCCCAACTACACTTAACAAGCTGATCCCTCTGAAACTACTACACTCACACTTGTCCTTCTTTCCCTTGTAAAGTTGAACTATACAGGTACTTCTCCAGTCCTCCGGCACTCTACGTCTCTTAAACAAACATTAAGTAGCCTTACCAGCCATCCCGCCATAATTATACCTGACTAGATAAACACCATATGAGGACGGAGCCTTTATTTGTACGACGTTTCGCTTATTACAGCTTTTTCAAGTACAAGTTGAGATACAAATGCTTGAGATTAAATAGGGGGAAAGGAGGGAACGGGGAGAGAAAAAGGGGGGGGAGGAAGAGGAGGAGGAGGAGGAGGGGGGGGGATTGGACACTGGGAAAGGATGAGAATGCTGGCCCAAACGTCCGTGAGCGAAATGTCAACAAAGGGTGGTTTAAGTATTTAATATTTTGCTGGCCATGGGTATTAGGGGAATAATGTGAGGAGATATGTTAAACATGCCCCTGTTTTGTTCAATAGTGTTCGTTCCTTGAATGATTGCTGCTTCTAAACACTTCCTGCGGATTTTGTCTGGTTCCCGCATCAGCAGCTCTGCATTCTTCCAGTCCATAAGATGGTTTTCCTTGTTTCTATGTGTCACACATGCATTGGTGGTGACATCATGCCTGACGTCGTAACGGTGTTCACGTATTCGTGTATTCAGGTCGCGTGACGTTTCTCCGATGTAAACTTTATCACATCCTGAACACGGAATACGATAAACACCGGCTTTGGTGCTCGGTGTCTGGATGTTGTGTGTTTCCGTCTTCGTGATGTCTTTTATTGTTTTGCTTGTCTGGCACACTATTTCCAAGTTGGTGGTTCTTAAAAGACGTGTCAAGTTGGTGGCAACGTCGCCGGTTGGCAACACGAGACGTCTAGTTGTGCTGTCCTGCTGCCTACGGCTTTCCCGAATCTTAGCGGCCTGCTGTTTCCAATTATCTAAAAGAAACTCTGGAAATTTTAGTGTTAAAAAGGTCTCTTTAATAAACCTGCACTC
>NC_134807.1:39745137-39750137 GCF_046742065.1 Oratosquilla oratoria | reverse complement strand
TTCGGAGCGCACAGATTTGACAGTTACTAAATAAATAGATTGTTCAAGCGAGTCGAGGGTCCTAAAAACTACCCATGTTGACGTGTTAACTTACCCTCCTCCCCTCCTTTCACTCACTCGCACACTTCACCGGAAGTATCCCGCTTCCGGTCCAATGGTATATAAGCGGTGGTATTCGCTCACTCGTCGTCATTTCTCGCTCTATTGATCTCTTGATAAAAATACAAGTTTGGACTCATGAGGACGATTGGTGTGAAGTGATCACCCTTTTTGCCTACATTACGTGTCTGATATACATTGCATTACTTTACTTATATTTGTACTTATTACTTATTCTGATGCATGTTCCTGATCTCTTTGTACTTAGATAGTACCATATTGTATACTTATCTTGTTTCTTATTTGAACGATAATTTCCATATTCTTATAATCATGTAACGGTCCCATTGACCCTACTGCCCATTCTCTTTTGTGTTGATTGCCTGTAAATATTTTCCATTAATAATTTCGTTTACTAGTTTTATCGCTAGTTTAATATTCCTTTCCTGGAATCTTCTTTGTTACCTTTACTTCTAGTCTTACGAATTATCTAGGCCCTGACCAGATAGTTCAGTCCTACAGTGGCTTCTAGAAGTGAGCTGGTTCTTAAGCACTTAGACGTTATACGTAACGTCTCTTCACATACCAGCCGCCCGTAACAAAGTGGCGACTCTTGCCAAGGATATTGGATCAGGTATTTAACACATTCTTTTAGAGATGGATGATATAATTCAAGATTTCGTTCAAAATCCCAAGGTAAGTTTCTTAAAGAAACAAACTAAAGACACTTTGATAGAAATAGGCAAGCACTTTGGAGTAGACATTGATACAAGTTTGCGAAAGAAAAAAATACTTCAGGAACTCGTTGAAAATCTGATCGAAGATGAGATCTTATCTCCAGAAGAGATAACAGCTATACAAATTCCTTCAAATAGGTTAGAAATAGAGGCACGACTAACCGAACTTAAGATTAAGGAGATTGAATTAAAGGTCAGGAGAGTAGATTTTGAGGAGGAAGCTAAATTGAAACAAATGCAAATGGAGGCAGAATTTAAAGCTAAAGAGGAGGAAACTAAATTGAAACAAATGCAAATTGAGGCAGAATTTAAAGCTAAAGAGGAGGAAACTAAACTGAAACAAATGCAAATTGAGGCAGAATTTAAAGCTAAAGAGGAGGAAACTAAACTGAAACAAATGCAAATTGAGGCAGAATTTAGAGCTAGAGAAGAGGAAGCTAAAGTGAAACAAATAGAAAGAGAGAACGAAACTAAAGTCAAATTGGCAGAATTAGAATTAAAGAAGGCAGAAGTAGAAGCTAGGATTGTTGATAGACAACCCGTAGTTCAGGAAGGTCATATAGATATTTCCAAGTATGTAAAACTTTTACCCAAATTTTCAGAAGGAGAGCCAGAAATTTTCTTTCTTCAGTGGGAAAAATTGGCGCAACAGTTACAAATCCCTAAAGAAAATTGGCCATTAATCATTCAAACACAATTTAAGGGTAAGGCTCAGCAAATTTATACTTCTCTTTCAGAAGCAGAAAGCGAGTATGATAATATGAAAGCTTGTATTCTAAAAGCTTATGAACTAATACCAGAGGCCTATAGACAGAAATTCCGTAATTATAGGAAGACACCTCAGTTAACATACGTAGAATATGCGGCTCAACAAGAGAGGTTATTCAATAGGTGGTGTTTGGCTAGTGAAACGGACACCTTAGATAGACTTAAACAGTTGATTTTATTGGAGCAGTTTAAGAATACCTTAGAGACAGATCTTAGGATTTTTATAGATGATCATGTTCCCGAAACTTTAACTAAAGCTGCTGTATTGGCTGATGAGTTCACACTAAATCATAAACCTAAAAGACAAATGGAATCCCAAAAGTCAAAGTCACATATTCCAGATTCAACAAAATACTCTGATCCTTGGTCCCCAAAGAAACACTTTGAAAATCAGTCTAGCCCATCACATTTCAGTTACAGGTCTGATTTCAATCAATATCCTCCAAACCAACCTTGGCAAAGAATGGAAAGGTTTAAGACTAATCCCCCTGTAACTTGTTCATATTGTAAACAGGTTGGCCATCACATTTCTAATTGCAGAAAGAGACTGACACCCTCATTCTCCAATAAGACACCAACTCTTGTAAGTAATATAAAATCAGATGATTCAAAATCCTCTATTCAGGATAAACTACCAAAGAAGCCGGTATTGTCAAGTAATGTAGAACCCCCCTCATCAAATCATGATCCTTGTTTCAAAACCATTTGTATATTCTGGACCTATATGTCAAAGTAGTTGTTCACAAACAATATCCTATTTCCATACTCCGAGACACAGGAGCAAAGCAAAGTCTGATTTTAAATTCTGTCTTGCAGAATCTGGGTGAGTCATATACAGGTTATGATATATTGATAGAAGGAGTTGGAGGAATTATAAAATGTCCATTACATAATGTTTTCTTGCGGTCTGATTTAACAACCGGAATGGTTAAAGTAGCAGTAGTAGACTCTCTTCCCATAGTAGGAATATCCTTATTGTTGGCCAATGACATCGCTGGAAGCAAAGTCATTTCTCCCTTAATAACAAATAACCGTAAGACCTCAGTAGAACCTTCAGATAACTTACAGTTGTTTCCCGCTTGTGCTGTAACCAGATCTCAGTACAAGAAATCTGAAGAGGAGACCTATAATTTAGAATCCCTATTCTCCCAAACTGACCCATCTTCTTCTTCACCAGTTTCTCTATCTAGAGCAGAATTAATCAAAGAACAGAAGTCAGATCCTTCTCTTAAAAATTTGTACGAGATTGTTTCATCTCCAGAAGAAGTTGAAAATATGTCACGAGGTTTCTATATAGAAAAACGGAGTCCTAATGCGAAAATGGAGAGCATCCACCGCAACCGCTGACCAGCCATGGCAAGTAAGGAATCAAATAGTCCTCCCTCTTGGTTTCAGGAATAATGTTCTAAGATTGGCTCATGATACTCCCTTAGCAGGTCACTTAGGGGTAAGAAAGACCTTGTTCAACATAACCCAACATTTCCATTGGCCCACGGTTGTCAAAAGATGTTGCCCAATATTGTAAAACATGTCATACATGTCAACTTGTAGGTAAGCCCAACCAGAAAATTGTAGAAGCTCCACTCCATCCCATTCCTGTAATGGAAGAGCCATTTAAAAAAAGTTCTTATTGACTGTGTAGGACCTTTACCTCCTTCAAGTAAAGGAAATCAGTACATTCTCACAATCATGTGTATGAGCACTCGTTTTCCAGAAGCAATTCCTTTGAAAAATATTAAAGCTCAAAACATAATCAGAGAAATGTTGAAATATTTCACTATGGTAGGATTTCCTAAGAACATTCAAAGTGATCAAGGAAGTAATTTTCTTTCCAACAAGTTTAGAGAAACTCTTGTAACACTAGGTATAAATCATGTAACTTCCTCCGCCTATCATCCTCAATCACAAGGTGCTCTAGAGCGCTTTCACCAAACGCTCAAGACAATGTTAAGAATCTTCAGTGCTGAGAACACTCGAAATTGGGAAGACGGACTCCCCTTTTTGTTGTTCGCCACCCGAACAACCATTCAAGAAAGCCTTGGATTCAGCCCGTCAGAATTAGTCTTCGGTCATGAAGTCCGTGGTCCCCTAAAGATACTTCATGAACAATGGATGAAAGAAGAACCACCAGTTCCTTCTTTGAAATACGTGTCCCAGGTCACCGAGAAGTTGTTAGAAGCTTGGAAGTTGGCAAGAGAGAACTTGACGAATGCTCAACGAGTAATGAAAGGTCGGTATGATAAAAATTCTAAACTTAGAACTTTCTCTCCAGGAGATCAAGTGTTACTTTATCTTCCCATACCAGGAGATCCATTGCAGGCTAAATACAAAGGACCCTATGAAGTCTTGTCCAGAGCCAGTGATCTCAACTACATAATCAAAACTCCAGACAGAAGAAAGAGTTCCCGTCTCTGTCACATAAATACCTTAAAACCTTATCATTCCAGAGATCCAATTCCAGCTTGCAGCTCTACCACAATAGAATCGGAAGAGCCTCCTGATAACCTGCCTAATCCTCCTGAGATTCCCTTGGAAAACTCTCGGATACAAAAAAATCATCAGATAAAAGTAGGACACTTATCTGAGAAACAAGATGTAGCAGAACCATTGAATGACCTGTTGAGAAAAGACCACGAATTCGTGTGGACGCCTACCTGTGAGACGGCCTTCAAAAACCTGAAGTCCCTTCTCACTAACGCACCAGATCTAAGGGCACCCGACTTCCAACGACCCTTTCTTCTGCAAGTCGACGCCAACGACACCTGTATCGGTGCCGCCCTCTTGCAAGGACACAATGAAGTTCTTCACGCTATCGCCTACTACAGCAAGAAGCTGTCCCCTGCGCAGAAGAACTACTCCATACTTTCTAGAACGTAGCTTTTCAACAGAAAGTGAAAAGCTTTCCCAAACGGTGGAGGTGTAACGTAATATTAGATATTACGTCATATGTGTAATTATGTTATAGAATTGTGTTCCTTTATATTACATAACTATGTTCATATTTCTTGTCTATGTATGTATTGTAACAATGTTAAGCAGTAACGCCCGTCCACTATATGTAATCTTGCCTACGTGCGGAGAGAGGTGCGCACTCTTGTAGAACAAACAGACAAGCGAAATCCTGAATAGTTCGGAGCGCACAGATTTGACAGTTACTAAATAAATAGATTGTTCAAGCGAGTCGAGGGTCCTAAAAACTACCCATGTTGACGTGTTAACTTACCCTCCTCCCCTCCTTTCACTCACTCGCACACTTCACCGGAAGTATCCCGCTTCCGGTCCAATGGTATATAAGCGGTGGTATTCGCTCACTCGTCGTCATTTCTCGCTCTATTGATCTCTTGATAAAAATACAAGTTTGGACTCATGAGACGATTGGTGTGAAGTGATCACCCT
>NC_134807.1:39737637-39742637 GCF_046742065.1 Oratosquilla oratoria | reverse complement strand
TAGTGAAACACAAAGGTTACATCGTTCCTAAGTAGATAGGCCGTTGGTTCTGCAAAGGTATCCCTGCAAACGAACACTACCATGAATATCTGAATTCATATTTACATTACCTCAACATGTTTCCAATTATAAGAAATTTGGTGACATGAAAGGAACCCTACAGACAGGAAGAATAAGAAATTTTCAATGAACTATGTATATATGAGGAATCTGTTAATTGAAGATTTGTCTATAATTCAAAAGACATCTGTTAACACACAGGGTAAACATAAGTATGTCAAAACATTATAGAAGCATAAAGATTCTTTGAAGACTTGTTTTATATTTCATGGGAAACATTTACATTAATAATATCTGTGTAAGTGGCTGTATGAGTGAATATGCATATTGTTGCGTGGCCGCAAGTATGTGTTCCTTTATAATAGATGTACTTTTCATGTTACCGCCTGTTTCGGGTAGTTGTAGCCACGCCCTAATTTTTTCATCTTCTGAATTACCGATCGTATGAAATATAATATTCTATGTTCCGTGTGTATTATTCCTTTGTTATCCTTTTATTCTAGTTAGTTAGGATATTGTTCATATTGTATATTGTACATTATTGTGTTAATCTTATCTGTATGTGTATTATATTATTCCACTCACGCTGTCTGTAATAAAATAAATGATAGCGGTTTGTGAGTTGGCAACTGCGGCCCCCCCATGGTGACCGCATTCACGAGTGAATACTCATTCGTACTCATTCTCTCTAATTTCTGAACCCGTACAGAGCGGACACTTCCCGCTCCTCTATAATCTCTAGATTAAGTGTGTTAGGTGGACCCTAGTGGTAACAAGTGGTCCGGGTAGGCATAAATAAGTGTGTGTAGTCCTAAGTGAATATGTAAATAATTTATGTTAGAACACCATAGTTTTGCCTTAACTTTGCCCCTTTGAATTATCCACCGGTCACCTAAATCTATTGACATACGTGCTTGAAGGTACTGCACAGATTTATATTTGATGTGCAGTATATTGTTACCCTGCCATTTAGGCTCAATATGGTTCGTCGATGATTGGAGGTAGAATTGTTTCTCCAATTAAGATTGGGCATTAATGGGAGGCGTAACAATATTAATCTCATTTTGAAAGAGAAGGTGGATATTCACATTCCATGGGAAACACCTTTTAGGTATCCTACCAATCAACCAGCACAACAGCAAGGTCAATATCCCATACCTTACAAATATATTTTCAAAGTGTTCTAATATGTATTGTCAAAAATATATTAGAATATCTATACTAATTAAATCCGTATTAATGGTTGCATAAGTAAATATGTGTAATTGTGTCATTTTGAGTGAAAATATGCATGTGCATGTAAACCTAAAACCATACTGCGTATGTTCCTGTAAGATATATTTTTTAAGAGCCTTGGAGAAAGTGCTGGAGAAGGCAGCTTATACTTGCTGACTATTTCACGTATTTTTAACTGCATTCATAAATGTTCAGGTATTGTGTAAGTTAGCAATTGGTCTTCCTTGAAACATAAGTGTTTATGTTACCTAATTTTTTTATAACTTAGGTGCACTCATCCCTTTTGTACCCATATGAATGTAGATCAAATTGTATAGATATTTGAACAACTGTTTATATACACAGCATACGAAAGAAATATTACTGATGGGATTAGGCAACTTTATAAATAACACTGGATTAAAAAAAAATGTAAGTTGTTTATATTTTTTCAACTGTATTAGGACCATTTTGCACCGCTAAATCCAAAACTGACATCCCTTATTCCTAATCAGATCAGATTTACATGCTAATTTGATTATGAAAAATCCGATCTTCTGATTAAATTGATTACATTTTTGTGACATTATCAGTTAATTTTCGTTAAAATTTCTCGTCCAAAAAAGGTTTTAGGTGAAAAAATCTAGCAAAATGTATGTATTAAATGCTACACACTTGAATGTTTGTAAATTGAATAAGAGACATTGATAAAGATAAGTACATGTAAATTGAACGTTACGTCGTCATTGTGCAAAATTCAGGGCATTAACACCCGTTTCTTCGAACCCCTCTAATGCTCAGCAGCAAGGATGTCTCTCTTTAGTCCAACATTAATCAGCCAACATGATTGGATCACAGCGTCTCCATCTCTGGTGGAATCTCTTCCCCTACTCATCACTCGATGATCCCAGATTCTCAAGTAACCGATCCATATGTGAGAATAAGTACTACAGTTTGATGCTAAATTTGCATCCGAGGTTTCTGAAAGCAACCAGCATATTGGTGATAATTTCTATATAGTTTCTTAGCTTTATTGTTGCCAAGAAAGTTCTTCACGACCAGAACATAAGCCTTCTATGCTTCCAGTTCCACTTCGTTCATTGCGTTTTTACATTCAGGATCTCTGATGAGCTGATGGATTTGAGAACTATCAAAGATGACAGCTTTGAACTTCTCTATGGTTAATCCTGGAAAAGCATGATGTAAATAAGTGAAACGGCCACTATCCTTGTGAAGCTTTGGTGAACTGTTTAATCAAGCCGAGTTTGATATGTAGCAGCGGGAAGAGTATTTTGTCTCTGTCTACCAGAGGATTATTGATGACGTTCCTTGCTCTGCAAGGCACCAATTCCTTCCGCATAGGTTAGTCCTTCTTAATGTAATGTTGAACAGTGTGTCTACTATCACACATGCACAGAAAGCATGGGTACTTAGTGAAGCCGGACTGTTTTCCCAACAAAAATTCACCATCTTCAGGTCAACACAGATAAGCCTCTCATGCTGATCATGACAAATTTTCTCCAGCACATATTTTTCCTTCGGTGCAGTCGAGTGAGCAAAGGGTACAGAGGCAAACTAGTTGTCGTTGTGAAGCAGAACACATTTCAGCGATTGCTTGCTGCTATCAATGAACAGTCTCCAATTTTGGGGTTCATACTGTGGGACTCCAAGCTTATGCAGAAGCTGAACAATATCTGTACAGTACATCAAGTCCTTATCTTCAGTGAAAAAACTGAAGGGGACTTGATGTTTGTTGTAGTAAAAGGTGATGTCAGAGAGGATGTTCTTTTCCTTCAACCTGGATACTAATAGCTCGGCAGAGGACACTTGAGGCTGCTTCGGTTCTTTTTGTTGATCCCAGTCATATCAATAGCGCAGAAGTCATTCAGTGACATGGTTTGTCGGCTCCCTCCAGACCATGGGAAATCCAAACTTCAGACAACTCTTCTTGCCTTTGGTCCACTGACGCAGATACTCGGTGCATGACTTGCATACTATGTATGACGCCCAAGCTTTATCCTGGTCACCGAATTTAATACCAAAATAAGAATGGTAAGCACGCTTTATGAAACTTTTTATTTGATTCCTGTTAGGTACAGTGGTGTATTCACCCCAGATGTAGCCGAATACGTCAAGCTTAATTTTGCAAGATCTTCTAGTCGAAGCTATTTCATTCATCTGTAATAATAAAAAAATACATAAGTTGGCACAAGCGAAATTTTCAGATTTCGTTTATTGCAAGAAATATGAAAGAATTTTTCATCATATCATGTGAAAATACCCGTACATGTAAACAAAAACGTCAAGAAACAAATATGTGGCTTCAGAAAGTTGACCCGATTGAGCAAAACCAATGTGAGTTTTGGATTCAGTACATAAAAAATATGTTAAATCAGCTTAAAACAAAAACAAAATTGGTGTTGACCAGTGTAATTTTTTATTAAGTATTGTCGTGCGCTTGTGGCGTAGTCGTACGCGTGCTGGTCTCACAGTGACTTAGTTGTAGGTTCAAATCCCTTACTTCTTTTCGATTTCCAGCAATGACTGTCATCTGCCTCAACAGTGTAAGCAACTAGTAGAGCAAAGATAATGGCTTGGGCCGTAGGAAAGCGCATCCTGGCCGACGCTTCGCACATTCCAATTATCCGCATAACTTGCTTTTGGTCTTAGCAAAAGAAAACATTCTTATCATTAGGAATTCGGACCACAAGGACAGCAACATATGGCTTCAAACGAAATTTTGAATTTCACTGGGAATGGCTTTCTAAGATGCAATTAAAAAGACACTGGTTGGTGATTGGTTACAAACGGCTTTATTAGATTTCTTCTCCGAGTCGACATCCGGATCTCGTAACGATGACGAACTACTTCAAAGAGAGTCTAAACTAGCTCTTGAGTTAAAAAAATGAAAATTATAAATTCCGAATTAACTATCACATTTAACGAAAAATGTGTTAGTTTTTTGCGTGTATGTTTGCGTGCGCGTGTATGCTTGTGTGTGTGTGTGTGTGTGTGTGTGTGTGTGTGTGTGTGTGTGTGTGTGTGTGTGTGTGTGTGTGTGTGTGTCTGTGTGCGTGTGCGTGTGCGTGCGCGTGCGCGTGCGTGTGCGTATGTGCGTGCGCGCGCGCGCGCGCGCGCGTGTGTGTGTGTGTGTGTGTGTGTGTGTGTGTGTGTGTGTGTGTGTGTGTGTGTGTGTGTGTGTGTGTGTGTGTGTGTGTGTGTGTGTGTGTGTGTGTGTGTGTGTGTGTGTGTGTGTGTGTGTGTGTGTGTGTGTGTGTGTGTGTGTGTGTGTGTGTGTGTGTGTGTGTGTGTGTGTGTGTGTGTGTGTGTGTTTGTGTGTGTGTGTCTATATATGTTATTGATACAATATATGCAGTGCTAAGAACAGAGTATTGTTGGTGTGTAAAAAGCTGATCCATAACATATGCAATGACACTTTTGTATTATGCAGTCATTCACATATAATAAACATAATGCTGAAATAGGAACCAAGTCAGGAGTTTGCTATCATATAGTATAATTCATATTTCATATGATTATTCCAGACTTGTAAATCTACAATAATTCGTGTCGTATTGTTACAGAAGCTTGCAAAATTGTAAAAGGAGAAGATAAAAAAAATAAGATAATTAACGTCGAAGGTATTGGATCTCCATAGACTTTGGCTTTTACGGCTTCCAGATGGTCATCGCTCAGCAGATTCTTCTCTTTGACAATGATTGAAA
>NC_134807.1:39725137-39730137 GCF_046742065.1 Oratosquilla oratoria | reverse complement strand
GGCACAGGTGTCTCTGTGGTGCTGTAGGTCACCTTCCATGCCAGGCCAGTACACAGCCTGTCTCGCCCTTCGTAGCATCCCGTCTAAACCTTGATGGCTTGCGTGGAGGTTTGCTGCCACACGGTGTCTCAGTGCTGCAGGTACCACTAAACGGACCGCTCCTTGTTCGTAGGTGTATGTCACCAGCCCTTGCGACACCGCCAGTCTGTCCCTGACTCCATAGAACTGTCGCAGGCAGGTCAGCTCTTGAGCCCGTTGTGGGTGCCAATCTCCTGCTGTCACTTTAGCGATGAGTAGCTGATAGTCTGGGTCATCGGCGGCGGCCTGCACCACTGCCGAGTTCTCCAGGGCTATTTGGTCATCGCTGTCGAGCACCGCCACTGTTGCGGCCGCTACAGCAGCTTCCATGTCGTTGGCCAGCTCTTCATCTATGACGTCCGGTGGTGCACAGAGCGCTGGGTAACGGGACAAGAAATCGGCTGCAGAGTTGCGCTTACCTGGGAGGTACTTGATCTGGAACCTATATTGCAGCGTTTTCTCCTTCAGGGCAAACAGTCTCGGGTTCACTATGTCCTTCAGCTCTCTGTCCCCCAGGAGCTTCACTAGCGGACGGTGGTCGGTGATTATGAGGAGATTGGGGCATCCAAGCAGGAAAAGGCGAGCTTTACGGAGGCACCATGCGACAGCCAGAGCTTCGCCCTCCACCGGTGCGTAACCTGCCTCCGCGGGTGTTAGGTGACGGCTGCCACACAGCACCAAGCGCCACCCGCTCTTGCAGCAGAAGGGAGCCTCTCTCAGGGGGCAGGGGCAGTATTGCTGTAGAATGACAAAGCCAATGCCCACCTTGCTCCAGTCCGTCACTACCACCGTAGGTCTGTCCTTGTCGTAATATGTTAGGCCTTCTTTGGCGAGCTTGCAGACTACTTCTTTGGCTTGCCGAAACTTTTCCTGTAGGTTTTCGTCCCAGTAGACTTTCCTCCCCTGTGGTCTCCGTAGTAACTCCCGGAATGGCTCCATGACTGGAGCGGTGGCTAGGAAAGGTGCCAGCTGGTTGACGAACCCATGCCAGGAGCGTATGTCTGTTATAGATGGTTCGACAGGCATGTCAAAGTTCCTGATGGCGGCCAGTCTTTCTTCCGTGGGCTTGTAGGCGTCCCAGCCTACATGAAAGCCCACAAAGTCCACCTGCCTTCTACAAAACCTGAATTTTTCTGGTTTCAGGGTCACACCTTTCATGGCACATGTCTCCAGAAAATCATACGTGTGCCAGAAGGCGTCTTCCACGCTGGCGTCGTACAGTAGGGTATCGTCTACACACTTGAATTTTCTTGGGATCCCAGCGATGGCGTCGTCGTACCTTCTGGTATAGGCATCCGGAGCAGCACAGTGGCCCATGGGGGTTCTACAGTACCTATACCTGCCCCAAGGTGTGATGAAGGTAGTAAGCCTTCTGCTGGCTTCCTGTAGCTCTACCTGATGGAAGCCCCAGTGAGCATCTGCTGTTGTCTTGTAGGTGTGGCGTGGGATGCCAGATACTATGTCAAACGGTGTAGGAGTGTGGTGGGTCTCTCTCCTGCAGGCGGCATTGAGTTTCTGGTAGTCGATGGTGCGTCTCGGTTGGCCCGACTTCTTCGCGACCACCACCATCCTTGCGCACCATTCTGTTGCCTCTCCAACTGGTACCGGCTCCAAGAATCCCCTTCCTCACGTCCTCGTCCAGCTGTTTCTTCACCACCGCCTCCCAGTGTTTCGGCACCGTAGCCGGTGTATGGCAGGCGTAGGGCTTGGCGTCCGGGAGCAGGTGGATGGCATGTGGCTCACCTTCCATTACTGGCAGAGGGCTCCTGTCAGTGTTGAACGTTGACCCGGAAAAATGGCGGAGAAGCCAGTTCTCTAGCTGTGGCACATTTTGTTCTAGTGAGGTGAACGGGACTGAGGTAGGCCGCGGCAGCGGCAGTGCGCCGTCAGTTGACTCGGTGGCAGCCGATGCTGCAACTGCGGGCTGGTGCGGGAAGTTAGGGTGTACCAAACCCAGATCCTTACAGGCCTGTAAGGAAATGTAGCAACGGGAGGCGGTCTTCACGACGAAGACCTCTTGCGTCGTGAACCTGCTGCCATGTTGCATGCGACAGGTAACTGCGCCCATGGGTTTCAGGCTCACATTCGCTACGTCACGCAGGCTGCCCCGGCTCACTAGCGATGTCGTATCAACGCCCAGGGCGGCTAGCAGGCCTGGTCCCGCAACGCACACCTGGGCTCCTGTGTCCGGTACCACTCGGATCCTGGCCGATGTCTCCTTCTGTGTGTCGCTGACGGTCACCCAAATACACGGCTGGCTCTGGGCTTTCCCTGCGGCTGCAATTACTATACCGGAGGCTTCCCCCTCCATCGCAGCTGCTCTTTTACTCTTCCTGCACAGGCGACGTAGATGACCGGTCTTGCCGCACCCGTAGCATGTCAGCGTCTCCGCAGGACACATGCCTTTCCTTGGCATGTGTTTGCTCCCACAGTTGCCACAGTGGGGCTTGTGGGGTGGTGGGCGGTTCCCAGCGACCTGTGGCTGGAGATCCTCTTGCGGTGCGCATGGCTGCGGAGTCACCGCCGCCGTTGGCGTTAGCGTCTCACGCCCAAGATTACCGTCCAGACCTGGGGGAGCGGCGTCCTTGTGAGCCGCCTCGAACGCCACACAAAACTTACGCAAGAAATCTGTATCCTTGAACGAATCACATTTGCGAAATACCTCCTCTTTTAAACCAACACTCTCCAAACCACTCACTAGCTTACGGAGCAGCATGTACTCAGACAAGCTACTGTCACAATGGGGGCACTTAAATTCGCAATCCGCTGCACACTGAGCAGACCGAGTAAAGTATTCACTTATGGGCTCGTTGCGTTCCTGGCGAGCGGTGAAGAACCTGCACCAGTCGGCTGCCTGGTTGGTCGCCTGGAGGGCGATGCCACTGATAGAGTCCAAGGCTTCCTTGACGGTCAGTGCCTGCCACTCGGCTGCGGTGAACCTGGCATCCAAGGAGCGTTGCAGAGGAGGCGTGCAATGGAGGCGGATGTACAGGACGGCCTCCGTCGGTGCCCACCCATTCAGGTCCAGCCAACACTGCATCGAACGTCTCCACGACCGGAACGCTGCTGTGGACATGTCCATGTCGCACTTCTCAGGGGCTGACGACCGTGAGGCTGATGTGGTCTGAGCAGGGCGCGCTGCTACCTGCTGCTGTAGGGAGACGATGGCGTCGGTTTGCGCCAGGAGCAGCCGGTGAGCCTGCTCGAGTGCTGTCGGCGTCTGTGGCGTCTGTGATCCAACCAACACTCTCCTGTGGGTGGATCTGGGGGTATAGGTGGGTCTTTCTCGTGCACGTCCAGCCATGGTGGGTAGTGTAGGTTTGATCTCTCACTGCGTCATGTACAATATACTTTATTGTGGCATGGTCTACAGTGTACTGCCCCGGCAGTGCGCGGCAGCGCCGACAACGGCTTGCGCGTTGCCGATATGTCGGCCCAACATATCGTACATATCGTACAGAGTGTAAGTTTGGGAGTGTAAGTGGGAGGTTATCAGGAGTGAAGAGAGGGCGAGGGAGGGAAGGGGTGGCTATTCTAGTAAGTGAGGAGATAGGTAAACAGGTAGTGGAGTGGAAGGAGGTTTCCTCAAGGATAATGTGGATGAAGGTGAAACTGGGAAAGGAGATGTGGGTCTTTGTAAGTGCATATGGGCCTGGCAATGAGAAGAGTGTAGAAGAAAGGGAGGGCTTTTGGGTAGATTTAAATGAGTGCATAGAGGGTTTAGGAAGAAATGTCAATGTAATAGTACTGGGAGACCTTAATGCTAGGGTGGGAAATGGTCCAATCGATGGAGTGGTTGGGAAGTGTGGAGTTCCAGGAAAGAATCGTAGTGGAGAGTTGATGGTGAAAATGTGACTAGAAAGAGAGTTGATGATAGCAAATACAGTGTTTCGGAAAAAAGTCAAGCATAAGTACACATGGGAGAGGGTGGTGGAGGGAAGGGTGGTAGATAGAGCGCTAATGGATTATGTAGTGGTAAATAGGAATATAATAGGAAGAGTTAAGGATGTACATGTGCTAAGGGTAGGGGGTGGGGGAATATCAGATCATTTTTTGGTGGAAGGTAAGTTGAGAGTGGAGGATAGATGGAGAAAGAGGAAAGGGACAAAAGGAAGGGAGGTTCTTAGAGTGAACTCCTTGAATGAAAAGGAAAAGGAGAAGGAGTACGGAAAGAAGCTGAAGGAAGAGTGGAAGGGAGTAAAGGATGGAGTAGAGATGGGTGTGGAGGAGGAATGGGGATGGTTCAAGGAGGGAGTCATAAAGTGTGCAAGGATGGTGTGTGGAACAAGAAGGACAGGAGGAAATAGAAGAAAGGGTAGTGAATGGTGGGATGAGGAAACAAAGAAGGTTGTAGAAGAGAAGAAGCGAGCATTCACAGATTGGTTACAAAAGAGGACGAGGAAGTCATATGAGAGGTACAAAGAAAAGAAAAAAGAAGTAAAGCAAAAGGTAAAGGTTGCAAAGAAGAGAGCAGATGTGAAATGGGGTAGGAGTATGACAGAAAATTTTGAAAGTAATAAAAAGATGTTTTGGAAAGAAAATAAGAGAGGAAGAGGAGGCGAATCAAGTAGGGAAGAAAAGGTAAAAGGTGCAGATGGAGAGATGATAATGGAAGAGAAGGCAGTAAGGGGAAGATGGGCAGAATATTTTAGGGAGTTGCTAAATGTGAAGGAGGATAGGGAGGGAAAGATAGCTGCAGTGGGAAATGCGAAGAAAATGAGAGTGATGAGTGAGGAGAATGGAGGAGAAATAAGGAAGGATGAAGTGAAGGCAGTTGTTAAGATGATGAAAGCAGGTAAGGCACCTGGTCTGGATGGATGCCATACGGAATGTCTGAAAAAGGGAGGTCAAGTGATGGTGGACTGGTTGGTGAGGTTATTTAATGTTTGCTGGAGAGAGGGTAGAGTACCGGAGGACTAGAG
>NC_134807.1:39715137-39720137 GCF_046742065.1 Oratosquilla oratoria | reverse complement strand
ATATGATCAAGTTCTCTTTTCTCATAGTTGCAAGTCCTATCAATAAATCTCCTGGAAAAACATAGTCTTCCACAACTATCACTGGAATGTACAAATCTTCATTTGTATATAAGATGACTTCTAGTTCAACCTTACCTAATGTTTTTAACTGATTTCCAGTTACTCATTACAACGAGTAATGGATTGTTTCCAAGATTTTCACTCCTGGTTTCAACTGGTTTGAAACTCTACTAGTTATAATATTAACTATAGATCCTGTATCAATAAATATTTGAATAGGTTTATTGAGCACTCTACCAGCAATGAGAGGTCCTACAGAATTACTTCCAATTGTAATTTTCAGTTTATAACTATCTTTTATGTTGGAGTTTTCTTTCAACCTTCTATCACTCTTATCCTTAACACAATACTGTCATTTTGTATGTATATATATATATATATATATATATATATATATATATATATATATATATATATATTGCAAAAATAATCACAATAACGCGGGACGAAAAGATATTGCAGAAACCACAGGGAAATTAAAGTCGGAATACTGAACGTTTCCTTCTATTACAGAGTACAAAGAAAGAAAAAATAGAGCACAATATTTATACAGAAAAAAAAACTGGGAGAGGTCATAGCCACATAAAACCTTCGGACATTATACATACAACACATTCAATTACAAATGGAAATGTTAATGTTAATAAAAATACATATACATTCATATACACATAGAAATGGTGATAGTAACAAGAAAAAATAATAATAATGAATAAAATAAAATAAAACGTTCAGTATTCCGACTTTAATTTCCCTGTGGTTTCTGCAATATATATATATATATATATATATATATATATATATATATATATATATACAGTATATATATATATATATATATATATATATATATATATATATATATATATATATATATTATATATATGGGAAGTTCTGTAGTATTGGTTTATTCTATGTCTGGGGTTTTTCTTCTTGTTTTGGGATGCAATTTCTACAAATAGTTCCATAATAACAGTTTTGTGCTCTACACCCCCAGGTATTACAATTGTAACATACAATTCTGGGCTTCTAATTCTATGTCCGAATTCTATTTTCCTATACTCACTCCTAGAGTTTCTAGTTTTTTTTTTCTGTTGTCCTACTGTCATCACATATCTACCTTCTCTAAATTCATAGTTGACTTGAGACCTTTATACAGATTTTCTGTCGTTAAGTCATCAGAGTTTTTTGTTAACAAGCCAAATGTGATTAAATTTTTACCTGAGAAACTTACATTTTGTCACTAGATCTTTCTATCCGATCTGAATCTTTCAAGATAGAATTCATGTCATTTGACCGCCTATCTAATCTTGTTTAGTATTCTGTGTCTGATTCACTTATTTTAATTTCTTTTATCATTCTAACCAAAGACCTGGTAGGTTTCTGATCACACTTTGACATAAAATGTTTAACGAACATATTTGTTGATATCTTCCATTTGCTGGAAATTTATGATAAACCTAGCACTACCCTTTCGCAGGATTTACGTTCTCTTTTGAAATTTATATTTTCCTTTTTTCATCTGTTATATGAAGGAGTGGTTATGCCAAAGCACTGTACGAGGGAGAAACATGGAACATAAGAGAGGAAGAGAGAAGGAGTTTAAATGTGTTTGAGATGAGTTGTTTGAGAAGTATGATGGGGTTACTAGGCTGGATAGAGTGAGAAATGAGAAGGTAAGGAGGAGAACAGGGGTGGTAAGGGAGTTGGGAGATAGGGTGGATGAAAGGGTATTAACCCTTAACAGGTAAAGGTCTTTTTGACAAACGATTCAGGTAAAGCGGGGTCTGACAGACCCCAAACACACACACACACAAAAACATACTTCTACTGCATTTATTGACATAGAAATCAAATCATATGTACTTCAACTTATATTCTTCCATTTACACGCTTAAAAGTGACTATAATTGTTAGACATATATTTTAATGAAAATTACAAACAAAATTATGAAAAATAAGATATTGCTGACTTCAGAGGGTGCTTGACTGAAAACATGAAACATGAAGCGGTTGGTCATCATCATTTTGTAGAGACCGATGTCCCAACTATCTTTAAGGAAAAGCAGAGCTACAACAAATGAATAATAACTGTGTTTCATAAACCATGATATCTGAAAAAAACGAGGTAATTATTTTGACTTTGACCAATTTTATGCAAAAATTGTGGACTGGTTTTAATGAAATTTTCAGGGAAGGTTGATACTAGGTCCAGCAAACAATCTATAAGTTTTTAATGGTATCTAAGTTTATTATTCATAAGTTTTTATGGCTCTAAGCACTCCTACCCTGACTCAGCAAAACCCCATCCTTCGTTGACGGAAGTTTGTGGTCTCAGAGGGTTTTGAGTTTTCTTGAGAGGACATGAGTCGAGCAATTCATACATAATGCTAGTGATAATGAAGAACATATTTTATTGGATATACTGAAAGTGGAATTTGTGATACTGAAGAATCTAATTGCAGTCATCGCAGATGGGGGTTGAATGGTGGCGAGATGTCACATTTTATGATAATATGAGAATAGTGTGATCTTGTTGTGAGAAGAAACATATTAACAGAACAGAAAATATTAAGCATTTATATGTGATACAAAATATGTGATACAAATTAAATTTGAACAAAAGAGGGAAGGATAAATTAATCAAATAAAATGTGGCGGAATGTCATGTTTTATGATAATATGAGTATAGCGTGACCATGATATGAAAAGAAATTAAACATTGTGATAAAAGTTAATGTGATCAAAAGAGGGAAAATGGAATAAATTAAATAAATAAATTTAATAAATCAAATCAAATTCGGATGTATGTGTGGGAATAGAGTGGCTGAGGTGTCCTAAAATGTGGCGAGATGTCACATTTTATGATGATATGAGAATAATGTGAGAAGAAACATATTATTAACAGAACAGAGAATATTAAACATTTATATGTGATACAAAATATGTGATACAAATTAGATTTGAACAAAAAGAGGGGAAGGATGGAATAAATTACACCAGTATGTGTGGGAATAGAGTGGCTGAGGTGTCCTAAAATGTGGCGAGATGTCACATTTTATGATGATATGAGAATAGTGTGATCGTGTTGTGAGAAGAAACATATTAACAGAACAGAAAATATTAAGCATTTATATGTGATACAAAATATGGGATACAAATTAAATTTGAACAAAAGAGGGAAGGATAAAGTAATCAAATAAAATGTGGCGGAATGTCATGTTTTATGATAATATGAGTATAGCGTAACCATGATATGAAAAGAAATTAAACATTGTGATAAAAGTTAATGTGATCAAAAGAGGGAAAATGGAATAAATCAAATAAATAAATTGAATGAATTAAATCAAATTTGGATGCATGTGTGGGAATAGAGTGGCTGAGGTGTCCTAAAATGTGGCGAGATGTCACATCTTATGAGGATATGAGAATAGTGTGAGAAGAAACATATTATTAACAGAACAGAAAATATCATACATTTATATGTGATACAAAATATGTGATACAAATTAAATTTGAACAAAAAGAGGGGAAGGATGGAATAAATTACAGCTGTATGTGTGGAATAGAGTGACTGAGGTGTCCTAAAATGAGGCGAGAAGAAACATATTAACAGAACAGAAAATATTAAGCTTTTATATGTGATACAAAATATGTGATAAAAATTAAATTTGAACAAAAGAGGGGAAAGATAAATCAATCAAATAAAATGTGCCAGAATGTCATGTTTTATGATAATATGAGTATAGTGTGACCATGATATGAAAAGAAACTCACATTCCCAGAACAGAAATTAAACATTGTTATAAAAATTAATGTGATCAAAAGAGGGAAAATGGAAAAAATTAAATAAATTAATTAAATAAATTAAACGAATTAATTAAATGAATTAAACCAAACTCGGATGCATGCTTTTTTTGTTGATAAAAAAGAAGAAATTATTATTTACCCTTAAGTATAAATGATAAAACATTTATATGACATGAACAAACCTCAGGCAAAGTGGGATCTGACAAACCCCACGCTACTCACACCTCAGGTAAAATGGGGTCTGACAGACCCCACGCTACTCACACCTCAGGTAAAGTGGGGTCAGACGGGCTCAAAAGCTCTATATAGCTTATATAGAGCAAGATTCAGGAATGACCCTATCACCCCATTAAACTACTCCACTGATCAAGAAGGTATATGGGAGTACATATCTATATGTAATATATTAGTATATTAAAAGTAAAAAACAAAAAAATATGGGGTCTGTCTGACCCCACTTTACCTAAGAAGGGTTAAAATGGTTTGGACACATGGAAAGAATGAGTGAAGAAAGACTAGTAAAAGAGGTATGGAAGGCATATGTGGAGGAAGTGAACATGAGGGGGCGTCCTAGGATGAGATAAATGGATGGGGTGAAGGGGGCTTTGGGGAAGAAGGGAATGTCTGTTGAGGAAGGACGGGAGAGGACAGAAGACAGGGGTGAATGGAGAATAGTTGTATATGGATGATGCTGTGATGCATGATGTGAAATGGGTGGGGGGATGGGGGGTGAGGTAGTATGTGCGAGAAAATTTGACGCAGCCCGAAGGGATTTCTCCCCGTCTTCTCCTTTTATGCATGGGGGGGACGGAGAGGGGGGGGTCGCCGATTTAATGAAGCGGCCTTGCTGTGGATGTGTTGTGTCTTGCGACACTGCTTCTGACCCAGGGCAGTGGGCAAGGTGCAGGGGTGACCCGTCAGCCAGAAGGTGCTAGGATAAGAGGGAGGGTGGAGAATATTTAGGGATGGAATGGGTGGGAATGGTTTTATGCTTTTTTCTCTTTAGCTACCTTCATTGTAAGGGGGAAAAAGTCTTGGTATATGCATGCATGTATATTTTTGCTTACAACTAAAGTGTTAATCATGCTGAGAAACTTATTAACTCCTAAGGTGTTCTCATCTCCGGTGAA
>NC_134807.1:39692637-39710137 GCF_046742065.1 Oratosquilla oratoria | reverse complement strand
GCTAAGTCTCTTCCTTCTTAGCCCCAGTACACACCATCGCAGTCTTCACATGGTAGTTTATATACCCCGTGGCTGTTATCCAGACTAATTCTACGGTGTAATTCACTACTTTTCTAAATATATAGTTGGGGATGTTAGATATAAATTTAAGGTGCTTATTGAGTAATAATTTGAAGTCAGCTTTGATGAACTCATTATATGGTAATGTGTTTTTGTTACTCCAATTTAGGTTATTATTGGAATTGGACGTCTTATAATAATTGCTTTCTAAGATGGAGCAGGTGCATTATATTCTCTAACGCTTCGATAGAGTTTTCTTTAGAGAGAAAATGATACAGGCAAGCAGGAATATGCTGCTTATATACATCTTTTGAGGTTCATCTCGCAGATTGTCTCGAAATATAGTTAGCTGATTGGTCCCTGTGATAACGAGTTTGGCTGAGGTACGTGCTAAGATCACAAACACTTCTCTCTGATTTGATGTTTCTGCTGAACTGAAATAAGCTGCCTCTATGATTATCCTTGCCTTTTTTCATACTAGTCTCTACTACCTTTACATTATCCCAGTTGGGTTAATGGCATTCTTTAGTAGCATGTAGTACTAGTTAGTTAGATGTTCTCTGGCGTCGCATGTTATATTTATCATAGATTCTTTTTTAATTCCTCTTAACGTTCCGCCAAAGTAAGCTGCGTCGCACCCACCACAAGGAACCTTGTAGATTCCGCTGTCCTTGTTTTTTTTTTTAGTTTCTTTTTTGGATACGATATCCCTAGTCTTTCACCCTGACGAGTGAATTATGTTTACCCCGATTCTCATAAGGAACCTGAAGACTGTTTTACCTTTTCTAGAGTAAGATATCACTAGGAAATCCTTTTACTTATGTATGTATATATATATATATATATATGTGTGTGTGTGTGTGTGTGTGTGTGTATACAAATATATGCATATATATATATATATATACATATATATATTTATACGTGTCTATATATTATCTCATCGGGGTGCGATATCAACTTGGACGATGATCACCATGGGACTACATTCATGTCTGCACATGGCTCTTCATAACAAGATAGCATTTGTTATTTCTTCTCCTACAGATGTCCTTAACCCATCTACATATTTCTGTGTGGTCTTCCCCTTGCCCACCTTCCTTCTATTTTTCCCGTTGGGCACGTATGTTTCAATTGTCGTCTTCTCATGACGTGTCCTACAAAGTGTAACTGTCTTTTCCTGATAGTTGTTATTATTTTCCTCTATGTTTCTATTTGCTCCAGTATTTCTTCGTTTGGTTTAGATTCTGTCCATGTAATTTTCAGCATACTTCTCCAAATATATATATATATATATATATGTATATATATATATAATATATATATATATTTCTGGGGCACAGGTTTTCTCTAAGGCAATTCTGGTTGAAATCAACTGCACTAGTTGCTTTAACAATCTTCAAGACTGTATTCTTTAATCTGGAGAATACTTTCCTATTAGCAACTGAGAGGGACTGGAAGTAGTCATTCATGACTCTCAAAAGAATATACGCAGTGTATGCCAACTGATATATTTTTGCATAGTAATAGTATTGAACAACTATTGACTCCACCGAAACTATAGTTTTTCGCCTCGTCGTGAGGCGTCTTCAGGGTGAGGACTGCTTTGTAGGATGCTCTGCTATATTGAAGGTCTTCCAACGAATAATGACCGCTGGTTGGATGGGCTGGCTTATAAGGCTCAGCCTGCCTAGCTCAGACGGAATACTGGCCTCTCATTGGCTGAGAGGTGCAGTATGGGATTTTGTCCAGGAGCCAAGGGGGTGGGATTTTGTCTGGGAGCCAAGGGGGTGGGATTTTGTCTGGAAGCCAAGGGGGTGGGATTTTGTCTGGGAGCCAAGAGGGTGGGATTTTGTCTAGGAGCCAAGAGGGTGGGATTTTGTCTGGGATTCAAGAGGGTGGGATTTTGTCTAGAAGCTCTGGCCTGATTTGCTGCTGCTCTGGTTACTGGTCCTAGGCGCTGATTAACTAGCTGGACATGTTTCATTTGTTCGCGGGGCTGCTGCTGTCTAAGGGCTTGTTGTTCCTGGAGGGGGTTATTCTTTACAGGGCGCGCGGAAGGGAGAATAAAATCGGCAGCTTGCTGTATGTTGATGGTAGGGCGCTGGCAAGTAATGGATACTGCTTCTGCAATCTGCAGCTTCCTGAAGGCAGACTCCTTGTGAAGAATTTCCGTTTGGTCTAGCAGTTTCTGTTGAGGAGGCTTCATGTTGTGTGATTCAGTGAAATGCTGGAAAATTGATCCCTGGTTTCTATGGGATTGTAGGCGACGTCGCAGTGTAGAGGAGGTCCTGCCAATGTATGTGCTGGAGCCGTCGCAGCAGTCCTCCTGACATGAAAATTTGTATACAACATTGGTGGTAGCCTCACTCGGGGCCCTGGGCGCCGTGCTATTCCTCATTATCAGGGAACTAATGAGGTTAGGTTTGCAGAATATTCTCAAGTCTATGATGGTATTTCTGTTAGTTGGGGTGACTCCTCTCTTGATGATATTCCTAAGGGCATCACACTCCTCGCGGTACCGATCATGAAAAGAATTATGGTGGTAAACGGTGATTTTCTCCTTGGGAGGGGTGGGCAACTGGGTCGAGTCTGCAAACTGGTCCAGTTTTTTCTGTATGACTTTCTCGATGAGATGGTCTGCATAGCCGTTGTTGGTGAGGAGCTGGCGGATACGGTCTAGTTCTCTGTGGATCTCAGTCCAGCTACTACAGTGGGTAAGGGCCCTCTTCACATAGGAAGATATCACGGATATCTTGTATGAAACAGGACATTCTCCCCTGGCATTGAGGCAGCGGCCCACGTTGGTGGCTTTAGTGTAAACCTTAGTCTTGAAGCCCTGTTCTTGTTTAGAGATGTCCACATCTAGGAAGGGGAGGCACCCCTCTACACTGCGTTCACAGGTGAAGGTCAGGCTGGAATTACCTTCAAGAGCAGTAATCATGTGAGGAACCTCTTCATCGGTAGTAGTGGTGATGAAGATGTCATCGATATATCTCGCATATATTCCTGGAGGGGGGTTATTGTTGAAAGTTCTTTCTTCCACCTGGGCCATATACATATTAGCAAAAACTACCCCAAGTGGGGATCCCATCGCCACTCCATCAACTTGTCTGAATAATTCCCCTTTATATATATATATATATATATATATATATATATATATATATATGTGTGTGTGTGTGTGTGTGTGTGTGTGTGTGTGTATATATGTAATATATATGTATATATACATATATATATATATGCATATATATATATATATACATAATTCCATATATATTACATATTTATTTATTCATATATACATATATATATACATATATATACATATATATACATATATATACATATATATACATATATATACATATGAATATCTGGGGAGCAGATTCTCTTGTATGCATGCATTGTTAAAATCGACAGCGTTAGTGAGGTTGTTGATCTTCTTGTGAGTATTCTCCAGTTTTCTAACCAATATTCTGCCATTTAGAGGGTGGGCATATACCAAGTTGCCAAAATGATTAATTTATTTCAACGTTTCGTCTAACAAAGAGACATCTTCAGGAAATTCTGTAACATAGATAATAATGACGTACAGAAATATAGAAAACAACATGTAAATCTAACCAATTATACAAATATAGAAGCAAATATCAATAAATGCGCAAATTCACACAAAATAAACACTATACATGGGCTGATGGGGACCGTTACTTACAATAGTTAAAAGGTCCGATGAAATGACGAAGAAAACCCTTCGCTCGGTGACATATATACGCACCTAGCCGGCTTGGGTGGTGGTGGAGGGCGGGAGAGGGGGCGGGGGTGGTATCTCATTAATACGAGAAGAAGAGGGTTGGGGGAGGGGTTGGGGGGTGTGGGGGGTGGGGGGGTGGGTGGGGGGGTGGATGGAAGGAGTGGGTAGGAGGAGGTGGAGGGGGGGTTTCGGAGAGAGGTCATGCTCGGTAGTAGCTTGGTGCTGCTAAACAAAGCGATGACAGAAGTCATGTTGCATTGGATATTAATGATAGGACTACATTCTCTGATAAACATAGCTTCTAGAAGCTTAAGTTTATGTACATCCCTATTGCTTGCTATAATCCTAGTGTTTGAAACTAGGTATTCACGGGTGGCTGTTAGGTTATGGTATTTCTTTAAGTGATGTTTTATAGCCCCATTTTGTAAATGCATAGTAATTCTCCTACTGAGACTACATCTAGTAAAACCAATATATGCTGTATGACGGACTACACAGTTCCCGGTGCTACAGGTGAATTCATAAACACAATTAGTTTTAGACATAGTCTCAGTATTACTATTTAAGTTATTAGTTATAACCAATGAACTAGTTTTAGGGTTGGAGTAGTATACAACCACCCGGATTTCCTTATCTTTAGATACCGGATGACAGTTCTTAGTGATGATGTCTTTAATTATTTTTTCATCTTTTTTGTAACCCTTGTTGAAGATGCTATGGTAGTATATATCAATGAATTGGGGCTTAGGGGATGTTTGTGGGGAAAGGTGGTCACACAACATTTTATTACAAATTACATCAAAATCACTATTAGGGAAACCATTATTCACCAGAATCTGGCGGATGTGCTGCAATTCTGTATGCAGAGCCTGCCAGGAAGAACACACTTTGATAGCCCTCCGGACATACGCTCTAATCACACTGGTTTTATAGCTAGTCGGGCACTCACTTTTGTAGTTCAAACACTTCTCAGAGTTCGTAGGTTTCCTGTACACCTTCGTTATAAATTCCCCGGAAGAAGAGTCCACTAAGATATCGAGGAAAGGGAGTTTGCCATCCTTATTCATTTCAGTCGTGAAGCTAAGACCAGATTCCTCCTGGAGGCGCAGTCTCAATCCCTGGAGAAGGGCTTCTGACTGTGCGCACACAAAGATGTCGTCTATGTACCTGTAGTATAATGAAGGTTTGGTGACGTCATCTTTAAAGACTGCTTCCTCTACTGCCGACATGAACGCTTGGGCAAAGAGTACTCCCAGGGGGGAACCCATCGCTATCCCGTCGTGCTGGACGTACAACTTTCCCTCTGGACATTTAAAGGGGGCCTCGGTAGTGCAGATTTTCAGCATCTCTTCCATTATGTGCTTCGGGATGGTTGGAGGGGGGAAATCTGCGTGTTCATAAACATATTCCAAAATGATGTTAATAGTCCTATGCACAGGGACATTTGAAAATATACTAGCAGCATCCAACGATGCTATAATGCCGTTAGGCTTGTTACCTTTTAAGATGTCTATGAATTCATCCCTAGACTTTAAAGAATAAGTATTAGGGATATAAGGAGAAATTATTTCATGAAGAGTTTTAGCTACGCTGTAAGAGGGGGTAGGAATTTGGGAAATAATGGGTCTGAGGGGGTTTCCTTCCTTATGGGTCTTAACATTACCATAAAAATAACCAGGAGAAAAATCTCCGACTAAGGGTACAAATTTGTTACCTCCTATCACGGCGTTAACAGTGGAAATAAGTTCATTAAGTCTAGATTTAATCTGAACAACAGGGTTACGAGAAATACGCTTAAACTTGGAATCATCTAGGAGGATGTCACGACATTTCTGAAAGTAAGTTTCCCTGTTGAGGATCACATAGCAGGAAGCTTTGTCTGCTCTTCTGATGACAATCCTCTCGTTGTTGCGCAGTTGTTCTGCGGCTTCCTTCAAGCGTGGGGGAAGTTGGCTCTGGTGGTGGTGGCGGCGTTTCGTACTTTCTGCCTGTAGTTGTTCCTGTAGATCTGGATTAACTGAAATAACACCTGTTTTTTGTAACTTACAAATGTTGTCAAAGAGAGTTGCTATTTCTACCTTCTTGTTAACCTGCTTAAATTTAGGCATAAGGGAACAATTAATTCCAAGGTTTAAGAATTCACATTGGGCTTCTGACAGGGGTTCATCGGAAAGATTGATGAAGCTATCTGTTGGTTTAGGTAGGGCTAAGTGACCTCCATAAAGTTTGAATAACTTTTTAGACATGCGTGTTCTGCCTACCTGGTAGTGATTGGCTACCTTCAAGCCGGAGGTTTGATCACCAGGACAATGAGGAAAGCCAAGAAGATCTACGATGGCTCAAACGTCCGGACCTCGGGAAAGGATAAGTCTCATTTTATTTCTGTTCCTAATTCTATAAATACTATAGCTATTGATGATTATTTGTTAAAAGGTGGAATAAATATAGCAAAAATATCTTCCAATAAAATAGGAAAAATATTTAAGAAACATAATAATATTCGTAATAATCTCAGTGTCGTTTACCGTATTCCATGCAACGGTTGTCCATCATCTTACTTCGGTGAGTCAGGTCGAGGGATCAATAAACGCTTGAGTGAGCACAAAAACGATCTCAGGGCTCATAGAACATCTAACTCCCTGGTTCGTCACCTGGACAAATGTGGACATCTACCTGATTGGAACAACACAGAAATTCTACACGAGGGATTTGAGAAGAAAATGAGAAAAACTGTGGAAGCTGCACATATCGCCACCAACAAGAACAACAACGACAGAGACGGATTTAAATGCCTCTCGAAAGCAGCAAGTGTCCTAATAATTAAATCGTTAGCCAAAGGGAAAACATGACGCTCATACCTTGGCGGGTTCCCTCTCACTACGAATATAAGAATTGTGATCCGTCTGTAAAGCTGTAGTCCTCTGAAGAAGACCAAGTTGGTCGCAACGTTAGAGCAATAAACTATTCCTAACACATCTTCGTTTGCCCTTCCCCACCGACATTCTCTCTCTCTCATATAGATATATATATATATATATATATATATATATATATATATATGTTCCTACTCATATATATATATATATATATATATACGTGTCTATATATAATTATATGTTTATATATATATATATATATGTATATATATATATGTATATATATATATATATATATATATATATACATATACATATATAAAAACAAAAAGTGTTGCTTCGGGCCTATTTTTACGAGCACTTAGAATTTGCAGCTCACAATATTTAGATACAGAAATATCAACCATAAGAAAACAACTTACAAGATTAGGATACCCGGATTGGTTTTTGCAAAAAGCCCTTAGCAAGGCTAAAATAAGTTTCCACAAATCTACTCCCCACTCTACTAACAAACACAAATGGGATAATAAATGTATAAAATTACCCTATAATGATTCCATAAATGAAATGTCCCAATTATTACCTAAAGAAAACATCAATGTCATCTTCAATTATCCTAATACACTGTTTAGGAAAATAGTTAATGTACACCGTAGACCATCAAGTGACATTAACCCAGGTGTATATATGTTGCCATGCTTAGATTGTGATTCTGTCTATTGGGGACAAACTGGAAGAGATTTGGCAACCAGAATTAAGTAACATAGCAATTCTGTTAGATATGGTCAATTGAATTCCGCGGTATTTCAGCACATTGCCAATAAAGATGACCGCATGAATTGGGAAGATGCTGAAATAATCTATAGATCAACATGTATCTTTAAAAGGAAAATAATTGAGTCTTCCCCAATAAAGTTTTTACCTAATCTTAATATATCAAATGGCCAGTGGTCACCTGCCTGCATCACTGCCTCAGCAGTCAGCCATGTGCTACCTCATGTACTCCAAGGTCACAAAACCCCACGCGACCTGAGGAGCATCGGCCACGTAACCTGAGCTTGTTCCTTTTCTCACCTCACATTTTTGTATATAAGCATATGCCTTCCACTATGTATTCATTCTGCTGAAGAGGGTCACAGTTAGTGATCGAAATATACAGAACGTTCGACATTAGTGTCTTCTTTTCTCCAACTGTGGGATAAAAAGTATATATATATATATATATATATATATATATATATATATGTATGTATATATATACACTATATACATATATAAAGGACTACTATTACACAGGACGTGCACACCCAGATCCCTGGGTCCGCTAGCGGAGGCCATTGTTTTCTTTGTAACCTAACGTTTTATATTGGACAAATTTATCAAAACTAGAAACCTAATATTGTATATAGGACAAATATATCAACTATTGACATATTCAATGCAGTATAAGTTAATATAAACTTTTATAGTGAAATAAGAAACTATTTTTAAGACACTGTTATGCTTTGAAATGCCAATTTTAGCCGGATTTAGCAGTTATTATTGTATGAGGTTAGTGGACACCAGGGTTGGTGATTTTTTTTATCTTTTTAAAACATGAAAAATCGATTTTTTTTTAAATCAGATTTATTTGATTTAAATTGATTTTTTATAGATTTTAAATATTGTTGGATTGCTATCTGATATGCGATCTGATTGCTAAAGGACATTTTTAGCATATCAATATAAGGAGCAGTGTTATATAGACTTGCCACAAGTATACAAGGAATGGTATAAGCCTATATTTAGCATATATCACTGTGCAGCCCATAAGTTTCAACAAGATTCTTGTTGAAACTTGTTCTAGGTAAGCAGCTTCTCACTGAGTCAGTTGCTGCTTTGGAAAGAACCAGGAAGGATGTCTTCTGGACCTGGCAGAGTGGTTCCTTCAGGCAGAAAAAATGATGCTCTCTGGAATTATTTTGAAAAACTATCAACAACTTCTGGCAAAGGGTACCGAGCTAAATGCAAAGACTGCAGGCAGGAACTACAGGGCATTGTGTCAAGATTAAAATCTCACAGAGATAAATGCCAAGCTCAGCCACAGCATACAGAAGAAGAAATTGATGACCCAGGTAAATAATTTTACTTATATTGTGTGCATTTCTCCCTTTTCATTCGCAACTATATAAATTTGGTGAACAATGGAGAGCATGTGCAATAAAAATGCGAAGGCCTAAAGAGATGATACTTCAACTTCATTACTTCTAAATTTGGGTAATGACTATATCACTATGATATACTGTATCCACTCAACTTTGGGGCCTAGATGATTATTATTCATTTCATTCAACATTGTGTAATATTTTTCATAGGTTCCATTGGAATTCAGCCCACATACGATTCAGCCCAAAGGGATTTAGCCTAACCTAACCCAACTAACCCATTAATTTTAGTGAATTTAAAAGTGGACTGAATCCTGTGTGGGGTGAATTCCAAGCCCACCTATTTCATATCCTGTTAATTATTTCCAAATAATTTAATGACATGTGTGAATATGATCATTATCTAAAAAATAACTACTGTACTCAAAAGTAGCCTAAATCACACTGTATTCATTCATTTATTTATTCATTTATGAATTATGCAATCTACTAATATTTTCTGTTTCCATTTCAGGATCTATATCAACAGCTTCAATCCCTTCATCATCGGCTCCACTTGAATTATCTGCAAACCTGACTTCACCATTAAAAAGGTCACTATCAGACTCCTCCACAGGCGCCATTTCTGCTAAATCATTTTCATTTAAAAGAAAGTCATCAACATCTCTGGACAGATTTATCATAAAAAATTCAGCCTCTCAAAAGGAAAATTTCGACAAAGAAGTAGCAGGAATTATATTTGCTACAAATTCACCATTTGGTCTTGTTCATCATCCTCAGTTTCTCAAGATGATTCAGAGCCTGAGGCCAGGTTATATTCCTCCATCCAAAAGATATTGCTGATAAGTACTTGGATCTTGTGTATGAAAAGAAATATAAAAAGTGTGCAGATGACCTGAATAATGAAACTGTATGTCTTTCAATTGATGGGTGGTCTGACATCCATAATGAGCCCATAATATGTGTCATTCTAACAGCATCCACTGGTCAGATTTATCTAATTGACACAATAGACACACCAAGGAAACCTCACACTGCTGAATATCTTCTACAACTTGTACAAAATTCAATCAAGAAGGCTGAACAAGATTTTGGTTGTCACATTGGAAGTGTTGTGACAGACAATGCAGCAAATGTCACCAAGATGAGAAAAGTCTTAGATGAATCGAGTGAACCTGAGCATACCGTCCTCACATACGGCTTATACCGTTCCTTGTATACTTGTGGCAAGTCTATATAACACTGCTCCTTATATTGATATGCTAAAAATGTCCTTTATCAATCAGGTCGCATATCAGATAGCAATCCCACAATATTTAAAATCTATAATAAAAAAAATCTATTTCAATCAAATAATCTGATTAAAAAAATCGATTTCTTAGTACTACTGAAAAATTAATTGGATGGGTTCTATAACTTTTGGGTGGTTTTGCAAAACGCCTCGCGCCCCTGTGTTGACGTGGTGATTTTGTAACGTAGTGTTCCAATTAACGACGACATGACGTCACAATCTTCAGGATTTCACTTCTTATAATAACATATCATTTAAACTTTCATTTGACCCAAGATACATACATACATACACACACACACACACACACACACACACACACACACACACACACACACACACACACACACACACACATATATATATATATATATATATATATATATACATATATATACATACTTATTAAAAAATTCATATTCAGTATATATATATATACATATATATATATATACATATATATATATATACATATATATATATATATACATATATATATATATATATATATATATATATATATATATATACTTATAAAATTTTCATATTCAGTATTTAAAAGTATAGCCAACTCCTGAATTGGCATCTATGATGCGTAGTTTTCCAAGCAACGACATGACGTCACAATCTTCTGCATTTCACTTCTTATAACTAATCAAGTCATTGCCTTCGTCTACTGAATTGAGGTAAGAGCTCTATACTATATCATAAAGTTTATATCTATAAACGTTGCTACTCGCTCAAGTCCCATGGAACTCCCTGCATGATAATGATAATTATAATTAATGAGTGGGATTGGGATTGGGAGTGGAAATTAATTGGATGGGTTCTCTGACTTTTGGGTGGTTTTGCAAAATGCCTCGCGCCCCTGTTGTTTTGTAACGCTTCTCAAGCCAGAGCCAGTAAGCCTTTTTCGTTTTAACACACCCTTTCATTACTTTTCCAAAATGTCTGAGGAAGTTTCTTATAGGATGAAACGTTATCGACACTTCTGGAAATGGGTGACGTGCTCAAAAAAGATACAAAAGAAAGACGCCAAAAACAACTCTAAGCTTCTTGGACAGCTTCGAGCAGAACACGCTGGAACCTTTCCGGGTCTTTACGGAAAAACCAAAAGCTTTTCTATGATAGAGTCTTTAAAGGAGTTCCATTTAAAAGTTCTTCAGTTTAATGTCACCATACGTGAAAATTAAGACTTTTCGTATTCAGATGAAATGTTTGACAATTTACAATTGTTTAACGGAGACGTCGAAAAGAGTAAATTCGATGGTTTTTCCAAGCACTATTTCGCGGGCTACAAGAGTTTCATAAAACATGGAGGCAGGGGTGATCACAGAAATTACCAAATGCACTATATCGACTCAATTTTTAAGAGTTACAAGCGTCAAGAGAAGAAGAACAAGTACGCTATAAAGAAAGTCAAAGAAGAGGCTAAAAAAAAGAGGCTCCAAGAAAAGATTGAAGAAGAAAAGTGGAAAGCCAACGAGGAAGAGGAACGGAAAAAGCAAGAAAAGCTGGATAGAAAGCAAAAACTGATGGAACTTAAAAAGGGAAGGGATGAGAGGCGTGTTAAACGGTTGGAGAAAAAAAGACTTGAGCAACAATTGAAAGAGGAGGAAGACCGTCAAAAATTACAGAAGAAACGTCTCGAAGAACAAAGAAAAGACGAGAGACTACGTCTAAGAATGGAAAAACGCGAGCTGGCGAAAGAAGAACTGAAAAAAAAAGAATGATTTGAGAAATTAGAAAAAATATGGGTTCTTTGTTATTCCCTGAACTACAAGAAGAGCAAAAGAAAATGCTAAAAGAAGACAGAGCAGAAAGAAAACAAGATGTGGAAGAGAGACGTGAATAACCGTCAATCGACATATTTTCCATAGACAAACTAAAAGGAGTGATAACCGATGAAAATAAAGTTGAACCTCAAAATCTCGGCAAGCTAGGAGACTTCAAATGTAGATACTGCCAAGCCTTGATGTGGAAAAAAGAGCCCAGGACAGTTTGTTGTAATAACGGGCAAGTCGCGGCTGTTATTCCATCAGAAATCAAAGACAAGACTGTTAAAAGCCTATACGACGGAACTTCTGAATTTTCTGATCGTTTTCTTGGAGATTAAGTAGGATTCAACAATTTGTTCTGTTTTACCTCTTTCTCAACACCTCGCAAGTTAGAAAATGCTTTAGAGAAATCCATATGTTTCAAGGTTTAAGGAAGAATTTACCACAGGTTGATATTTGAATCCTGGAAGATTTCAAGAAGAACCTCTAAACCATCAGGCTTCGGGAAGCCGTGGATTTTTTGACAAGGAAATAGAAAAAATGGATTTCTGGAAGAACAAAGGTGACAGTTTCTTGGACCTCTATTTTTACCATGATCGAGACCAGCAAATTAAACTAAGAACAGATAAAATGAAAAATTTAAAGCCAGAATGGAAAATAGCCACAAAATAACGACGTTCCAGAGAAGAAAAGGAATACGAAGAAAATGAAAAAATAATCAAGATGCTTTTTGAATACTTTGCTGAAAATAATTTGTGTCTTTCGTCTATGTTAAAGGAGGTCGAAAATTCAAAAGAATTAGTTCGGCTTCACATCGAAAAACATGGAAAAATACCAGAGATGACCTTAACACTTAAAGCAGCAGAAGGCGTGCAAACGCGTGAACATAAAGGTGTGTATCACCTTCCATCTTCTTCTGCAGCTGTCGGAGGTATAGTGAATTTAGAACCCGGTAATGATCCTCTTCAGGTTATTATAACGTCTCCTAAACCCGGGTCTAATTATGTTACAAGGATCCTAGAACACTCGAATTTCTTCTATGATCCATTCCAATACCCTCTTTTAATTCCTCATGGAAATATGGGATATTCTTATAATTTGAAGCTTTTACAAAAAGGAGACAAAGTTCGAAAATACAACAAATTGACGCCCGCTGCATTTTACTCCTCCATGTACATGGAACGAGAAGGGGTGTTCAACTATATTACGAAATGTCGTCGTTTATTCCAACAATTCGTTGTGGATAATTATGTGAAAGTGGAGACCATGAGACTTGATTTCATAGAGAGAAACCAAAATGAAATAAGAAAGGAAAGGTCGGATATTCTGAGAGGAGAAAATGGAATAGATAGAGTTCAACGTATAATTATACCTCCTTCATATGTTGGAGGACCAAGATATATGAAGCAAAGACAACAAGACGCCCTCGCATTTGTAACAAATTATGGATCTCCTGACTTTTTTATAACGTTCACTATGAACCCAGCATGGGAAGAACTGGAAGAAGCGACGAGTCAGACAGGAGGAAATGCTGCTTCTGGATGTAAAGCAGACAGGCCAGATTTAGTGAGTAGACTGTTCAAGATGAAAGTGTATAGTCTCCTTGATGATTTCACCGTTAATTGTATATTTGGAAAAGTTAAAGCCTATCTTTACAGTGTCGAGTGGCAAAAAAGAGGGCTCCCACATGTCCATATTTTGTTATGGATGAGCCATAATGTTAACGCCGATTTTGTTAGCAAAATAATATCTGCAGAAATACCAGACAAGGAAACTCACCCTATATCATATGATATTGTGACAAAGTGTATGATACATGGACCTTGCAAGGGTTTTGATGATTCCCAACTTTGTTGCCAAGGGAAATCTTCCTCGGACGGCAAAAATTTGTGTGGAAAAGGGTTCCCAAAAAAGTGTAGAGATACTCTATTTTTCGGAAATAATGGCTACCCACTTTACAAAAGAAGAGCAAAAGGAGAAGACGGACATACATTTGAGAAGAAAATTATGGGTAAAAACGTGACAGTGGATAATTCTTGGGTGGTACCTTATAGCCCATATCTATGCCTCAAATATAACACTCATATAAATGTCGAATGTTCAAATTCCATAAAAACCATAGCCTATGTAACAAAGTACGTTAACAAAGGCTGTGATCGCATACTGTACACCAAGACTGAAAAGAATAAAGAAATAGTAAACGAGGTAAGAAATTATCAAGATGCACGCTTTGTAAACGCTAACGAGGCAACATGGAAGATATCCAAGTATCCTATCCATAAGAGCTTTCCCCCTGTTACTACCCTTGATTTGTACCTGGAGGGGGAAAATGAAGTATTTTTCAATGCAGACCACGACGAAGAGACACTGTTAAGGAAAACCTTATAGGACACACAACTCACATCTTTCTTCAAATTGTGTCAAAAGAACGAGTTCGCTGCTTCACTTTTGTATCACGAAATCCCCAATTTCTTCATATACGACAAATTAGCAGCTAAATGGATTGAGACGAAAACCGCGGCCCTCGGAAGAGTGCGAGCAATAACCACAAAAACAGTTAAACTCTTTTATTTGCGTATGTTGCTTTCGCATAAAAGAGGACCCACTTCTTACAAGGACCTCAGAACAGTTGAGGGAGTCGAGTACGAAATATATAGAGAAGCTGTAAAAGCCATGGGATTACTCAACGACGAAGAAATGTGGAAGAAAACTATAATGGAAATCATAAACCATACTAATAACAGAGACCAACTAAGGTCGACATATGCGAGTATGTTGGTATTCTCTGATCTGGAAGATCAAAGAAGCATATGGGAGGAGACAAAAGACCTTTTTGCGAGTGATTTTCTACATTTGAGGGGATTAGAAGAGTATAATGACGAAATTTACCTCGATGCTCTTGACGATATTCAAGAAAAGGTCTTCAACTGTGGAGGAGGAAAAATCGAACAATACGGTCTTCCTTCTTCAAGAAACGGAGAAAAGTCAACTAATGTTGTAAGAAGAGAGAGATCATACAACAAAGCGGTACTGGCTCGAGAAGTCGAGGAACGAAAAGTGATGATGAACGAAAAACAGAAGCATTGTTACGATACCATAATGAAATGTGTAGAAGACAAATTGAAACGTGGAAAAAGAGGGTTTTTTATTAGTGCTCCGGGAGGAACTGGAAAATTTTCCTGTTGAATATTCTATTGGATACTGTTCGTTCAAGAGGAGAGATAGCATTAGCCGTGGCTTCTTCGGGTATAGCCGCTACTGTTTTACATGGAGGAAGAACCGCCCATAACATGTTCAAAATTCCGTTAATGAAATACAATGAAATACGAGCATGCAGCGTCAAGAAAAATACTGAGATGGCACGTCTTTTTGAGTTGACTTCTTTGTTTGTCTGGGATGAAGCTGTAATGGCTAACAAAAATACAATGACCGCCCTCGATATTACTCTAAGAGACGTTTTAGGTGTTGACAAGTTCATGGGAGGAATAGTATTTGTATGTGCTGGAGATTTTAGACAAATTCTTCCTGTGGTCAGGGAGGAGGAAAAAGTGAAGAATTGAATTGATGTCTTAAATCAAGCTATTTCTGGGAAGAATTGAGTAAATTGGAACTGACAGAGAATGTGAGGCTATCAAAAACTGACATTCGGAACAAGAAGTTCGCCGAAGATTTACTGGATTTAGGAAAAGGAGTAATATTAGAATGTGGTGTAGTTGTGAAAGAAAGAGAGGAATTAGTAGAACGCGTATATGATGATTTCGATGAAAATTTCCTGAACGTCTCATATTTTGAAAAACGAGCAATAATCTCTCCTACAAATGACGATGTGGACAACATCAACGAGATGGTTTTCAATAAATTGAAGGAAAATGAGGTTGTTTATCGAAGTGAGGACACTTCCGTGGATAACGAAATGGATATTCAAACATCAGTTTACAATGCCCTCAATAGTCCATCTATTCCCCTTCATGAACTTAAACTGAAAGTCGGCGCTGTCATAATGGTTCTTAGGAATATTTGTCCACCTAAATTATGTAACGGAACACGAATTCTTATAACAGATTTACAGAAGAATATAATAGTAGGGAAGATTTTGGTAGGTGCATACAGAGGCGAACAAGTTTTACTTCCCAGAGTAACATTAGAGTCAACAGATACATCCGTCATATTCAAGAGAAGACAATTTCCAGTGAGATTGTGCTACGCCATGACGATAAACAAATCCCAGGGGCAGACATTTGAATGTTGTGGTTTATTGCTTGATAGTGCCCAGTGTTTTGCTCATGGACAGCTATATGTTGCATGTTCACGGGTTACAAGCCACGATTCTCTCTTCATTTACACTGGCTATAAAAAAGAAGGAGACGATTATGTCAGGAAGCCTGCACGCAACTACGTGTATAAAGAGCTTTTCTCCGGAGAAGGGTTTTATAAAGGTAATTTTGAAGACATCGTGGAAGAGACATATAAGAAAACGTCTAACGATGACGAAACAGAAGTCGAAATAGCAGAAGAAGAACCTGATCAATCGATCACTGTAATACCAAAGTCCGCCTATAAAATCAGCGAAATAGACGCCATCAACATGATCATGCCTCCTGAGTCCAATTATGGGGAAGAAAAAAGTGATTCTGGAGAATTTATTGAAATGATCCAGAGTATCAGAGAGGAAATGAAAGAGCAGAAAAAAGAATTTTAAAATGAAAAGAAAAGGAATAAGGAGAACATGAAGGGGATGATGAAGGAGTTTTTGAAGGCTTTGAGTGACGACAGCGATGATGACGGAAAACTATTCGAAGACAGTGATGGAAGCGTCTACGACTCGGAAAAGGACTCAGATATTAAAGATGATGGCCCTCCAAGAAAGAAAATGAAGCAATAATGGTGTACAAAATTTGTATTTGATGTTAGATAAAACTATTTGTAAAAATCTATCTTTTATTTGTAAAACCTTCATTAATACAAGAAAATTCAGGGAGCAGCGCCGCAGGCCAAGCACCCCTGGCGAAACCAGGGCCGGCGAAGCCGGGTGCTTGTTTATAAAAAAAAAAATCGCCAACCCTGGTGTCCACTAACCTCATACAATAATACCTGTTAAGTCCGGCTACAAATGGTATTTCAAAGCATAACAGTGCCTTAAAAAATAGTTTCTTGTTTCACTATAGAATTTTATATTAACTTATATTGCATTGAATAAGTCAATAGTTTAAATATTTGTCCTATATACAATGTTAAGTTTCTAGTTTTGATATATTTGTCCAATATAAAATGTTAGGGTAACAAGAAAGCAATGGCCTCCGCTAGCGGACCCAGGGATCTGGGTGCGCACTTCCTGTGTAATAGTAGTCCTTGATATGTGTATCTATATATATATATATATATATATATATATATATATATATATATTTTTATTTGTTCATATATATATATATATATATACAGATATATGTACACATATATATATATATATATATATACATATGTATATATATACATATATATATACTTATTTATATATACGTGTCTATATATGTTTATATATATATATATATTTATATATATACTTATTTATATATACGTGTCTATATATG
>NC_134807.1:39682637-39687637 GCF_046742065.1 Oratosquilla oratoria | reverse complement strand
TTTTGTTGTTGTTTCTAGAATTACTCTAACATGTGATTGCCTCTTTGGTATTGACACTCTTACAGCTAATGGCATAGATATATTTCCTTGGCGCCGTGTAGTGACTTTTCACCAATCTGTTATTCCCATCACGAAAAGGCCCTTTTTCCATATGTAGCTCACCTTCTGTGCATGATAAGACTATACATTTGTCTTCAAAGAGTTCTGATCGTTTAGATTATTCTGTTATGTCTTGTGCTTTTGTTGTTGTTAATGAATGGAATAAACTTCCTGCACAGGTAGTGCAATGTAGTTCAGTTCGAAGCTTTAAGAATCATTTAGATAAATACCTAAGTAAGATGCTGTAATCATTATAATTTATGTTATATTATTTGTTTTTGTTTTGTCATAATTTGTCTGTCTGATTTTCATTTATTATTAGTTATATGTCAATTTATTATTATTTACTATTTACCTGTTTGTTTGTTATTCAACTATACCAATGCATTTATTTATGTATTTTAATTGTTATTTACATTGTTATAGTTTTAATTTATTATTAATATGTTTTTTTTTTTTTTTTTTTTTTTTTTTTTTTTTTTTTTTGCATCCGACCTAGATATGGATCAAAAGGTCTCCTGTCGGCATGCTTTGCCTTTGTAAATATTGGATCTCCAAGTTAAGTTCGAGTCCCGGCGCGCATTTCAGGTGCTCCAATTGGTTCTGACGTCTTATCTCAGCCTGACTCTGTTCGTGTTCGTCATCTAGCATTGAAAGGATCGTAAGGATCATGTTATAACAGCTATGGTAATCAACGTTACAAGTGCCCCCGTCACATTCTCTTCTGGTATTTATTGAGGTTCCTTTAGTAGTTAACTTTGACACTGTTCAGGATTCACCTCCTTTTATAGCAGCTTCGGTGCTACTGTCTCCACAAGCAAGTGACACAGCTCATTTGGCCTCTAAGTATGTAAAGTTTTTAGGTGAGATTGACATTCCCGAGGTGATGCCTCGTCTCATTGACCTGTTAGTGACTTACTGTCTAGCTTTGTCTTTACCTGGTGATCCATTAGGAGTTACGGATCGTGTTGATCATAAGCCTTGACCTTCATTCAGGTGTTCGACCTGCTTGTGTACACTCTTATAGGTTACCTCACTTTCGTCGGCTTGTAGCACAGTCCTTGGTTGATGACTTGCTAAGTGAAGGTGTTGTACAAGAGTCTTACTCAGAGTAGAACTCGCTGCTCCTCCTGGTGCCTAAGAAAGATGGATCTTTCCCTCCTGTTATTGGTTATAGGCGAGTCAATGAGGTCACAATTCCAGACCATTACCCTTTGTCTGTGTTAAGTGATCTTCTCCAGTCCATTGGAACAGGTAATACGGCGTTCACCACCATTGACTTCAAGGCAAGCTTTTGGGAGATTCCCAATATTTACCACTGCCACTGTGTGATAAATGTGATTAGTCACTCACAATTATAATTGTATGTCCTATGCCTCCAATCGTCCACTTTTATTTTATTTTCCCTCAGCTATAGTCTTCAATCGAGATGAATAAAACTTTGATAATTTCTTCTATATCTCTCTTCTGTTAATTTTAGTACACAGCTCTCTACAAAGTTCTTTAAAGGAATCCCGTCAAGAACACTTAATTTGGGTCCTAGATCAGTTCTACACTGATGTTACGATTTCTTTAGTCCAGTGATGTTTAATGTTATATTTTAGAACCTTCCCTAAGGTCGTGATCTTACAATCGTAAACCAATTTAATTTTCTCCTCCTCCACCCTTTCTCCAATCAGATCCGCCATTACAACTCCGCATTCAGTACTGCTTATTCAAGTAATCTCGAATTCCCTGCACATTGACTTAGTTTACATCAGCAATAAAAGTAACAAAATTTAGTCTCCAAGCCCTTGATTATAAAGATAACGCTGAGAGCGAAGTAACAAGATTTCTCGCCTTCGAACAGTTCTTTACAAAACAGCCGATCCAATATAAATGAAGCTCCCACTATCTACCCCTCTTTCTACCTCACTATTCTACCTATATATACGAACCTCTTACACGGCCTTCTCGACTCCAACAAGACATTATTGATGTTTTCGTTGCCCCATGGGGTCACGGAATGCTCCTTTGCCATGCCAGCGCTTGATTTACTCAATTTTTCATGGTCTAGTAGGGAAACGAGTTTTTAGTTACCTGGATGACTTAATCTTAGTCTCCAATGATATGGAAAGCCACTTCAATAAGTTGTCTACGGCCTTGCAACATTTTTGCTGATTCTGGATTGAAACTCAACTTGCCCAAGTGTTCTTTTTTAAGTCTAGCATCCAATTCTTAGCTGAAGTTGTAGACAAACATGGTATTAACGCCAGAGATGATAAATTTAAAGCAGTTAGGAACTTCACTACAACCAGGTCAATTGAACATGTACGTTCCTTCCTTAGATTGGCAGGATACCATCGTGCAATTATTAAGAATTTTGTTTCAATTGCATCTCCCCTTACACATCTCCTCAAGAAGGATACTTCCTTCCAGTGGCGTTATGTTCATCAGGAAAGTTTTGATTCATTGAAGCATACACTTACTGAAGCGCTTGTGTTGGCATTCCCAGATTATAGTTTTCCTTTACTATTTGTACGGATGCTTCTGGTACAGGTATTTGAGCTGTATTTATGCTGTAATTAAATGAATGTAGGCCCGATGTTATTGCATATGCTGGTCGCATTCTTAGCAAGCCAGAGTCTCGTTACTCCGTCACGCATTTAGAGGCATTGGCAGTGGTGTGGTCTTTAAAGCATTTTCGAGATATTATTTTTGGATATCCTGTTACAGTCTATATGGACCATAATGCTGTCACCCAATTTTTCCAGGGCAAAAATCTTTTAGGCCACCTAGCCAGATGGTTCCTTACAGTTGAAGAATTTAACCCAATCCTTAAGTATATTCCAGAACGTGCAAATAATGTTGCTGATGCACTTTCACGTAATGTACCTGTAGCTCCAGTTACAGTGATTGACAACTTCTCCCTGCAGTATCTGGACAAAGCTCAACGTGAGGACCCAGTTTGGTCTGCTGTCATATATGCTTTGGAATCTTGTAATGATACCACCTTACCAGATTTACTTGTACCCCTGTCCCAATTTTCTCTACAGGATAATGTTCTCATTGGTAATATGGAAGTGTTTGAGCAGGATGTAGAACAGTTAGCTATCCCTGAGTCTGTAGTCCCTGTTGTTCTGTCTCTTGCTCATGATGCCCCTCATGTCAATCACATAGGTCGTGACAAAACTCTGGCTATGGCTAGCAAAAAATATCATCGGCCTAGAATGCGACTGAACATTACCATTCACGTAGCCGAGTGTAGTTCTTGTGTCTAGAACAAAGGTTCTATGCACACTGCTCCTATCCTAGAGTACCCTACTCCTTATCGTCCTTTTATGACTATGGACATAGACCTTTTACAATTGCCTCGTATTTCTCAAGGTTCTGTGTATGTCCTGGTGTGTGTATGGACCACTATAGTCGCTTTGTAATATTGGCTCCCTTACGTAGCAAGTCTTCTCCAATAATTACACATGCTTTAGTTTGTCATGTTTTTGTCTATACACTACTCCTTTAGTGTTCCTTGGTGACAATAGGACTGAATTTAGGAATGAGGTTTTAACGAACGTTTGTGAAAGTTACGACATCAATCAAACCATTGTGACTGCTTATTATCCTGTATCTAATGGTCTAGTAGAGCGGACGATTAGAGAGATTTTGGACATTCTCAACCACGTCGCTAGTAGCCTCCATGAATCTTGGAAGGATTGGCTTCTGCATGTCAATGGGTGCATTAATAGCATAAATAATGCTTCCACAGGTAAGACGCCACATTACGTCATCTATGGAAAAAAGGCTCCCATATGATGTGTTAAAAATTCCCATTCGTCTTCTCTATAATTTTGATGATTATAGTCAATTCCAACGTCACACATTACATAGGATATATGATTCTGTGAGAGAAAAACTTGATGACTCCAAGTCCAAAATGTTGAAACACCAGCATAAGTGCTGGTGATCATGTTTATAAAAGCATGCCTGACTACCAATCTAAACTAAATTTTAGATTTACGGGTCTATTTTTGGTAACAGAAAAGTTGTATCCCAATAAGTTTAGGGCCTTTGATCCTTCCCAGGGGCTGAGTGAAGTATTGCAAGGTAACAAGAGTGTCTGTCCCTGCATTCGCGTGGCCTCCTCCAAGTCCCACTGTACAAACTATGCCATATATATGTATATTGCTCATGTTGTTATCCATGACTATCTTGACCTGTATTTTGTATTAATTAAGCTATTGAGTGCATTGTCCTGATCTGTATGATGTGTAAATTTTATCCAACTATCAAGTGTCATGTCCCGGACGTCCGGCAATTATCTTTTCTCTCTCATGTAAAAACTGGCGCCCGTTCATATATTTATATGTTTGTATTTAAGTGTATTTTTCTATTCTTTTGTACATATATGTATGTGTTATATATGATGTATAGGGTGATTTCATGTACACATTTTTTCTCCCACACTTTTGTAAGTACACTATGGTGTGTGTGGAGTAGATTATTCTTTAAGATTGCTATCCCTCGGTCATTGATTTTTTGCTGGGTGGGGTAACCCAGTGGTGGTGGACGAGCGATGTGATGTGTGGTAACGTTGTAGCATCGTACCAATATGCTGTGTATTATACTTACGTATTGCTTAATTGGGAGTTGTATATTTTTTCCATTGCATTATTAGTTATTGTAGGTATTGTTGGACATTAATTTCATTATTGGCTATATTGTTGATTATTATAATGAGTGTAACTTCAAGCACCAGTATGTTTGGAGAATCAAGCGTTCGCCCCCGCTCACTCGAGATTTTTTTTACGCTAACCCAGGGCTTGGCGTCAGATATGCTTGTAGTCTGCAAAGTGTGAACATGCCTCTTTTGTCTTCCATGAGAATTTATCAAATTGTGAATTAGTACATAATATTATCAAAGT
>NC_134807.1:39652637-39665137 GCF_046742065.1 Oratosquilla oratoria | reverse complement strand
ACCCCCCAAATACTGCCCGACGTACATTTCATACATGACCTGCATACTACCTACCTTAGACTGTTCCTCCCCCGACCAGTTATACAATAGCCTTGTCTCCGCCACCCACGACTTTTACAGGCTTTACGTATCACGACCCCACCTCCAACGTCGCCCTCCTCCTCACTCGTGGTACCTAGACACCCGACTTCAGGACGCACAGAAAGAAGCGGAGCGCGTTGGACTCATGTTCCAAACTAACCCATCTCCTGAACTACTTCATCGTTACCAGCAATCCAGAGACGATTTGACAACCCTCCTAGAATGTGTAAGTACTGACTCCTGGAAGAGATTCACGGACAGAATTAATCACCAAACTAGTGTAGCCTCCATGTGGCACCTTATTCGCAGGGTAATTAAGAAGACTCCTGCTACTGCCCGTCATCATTCCCCCACCGTATTTGCCGAACAGCTCATCGTCACGTGGTCAAACCAGTCCAACCCTGCCAACCTACCTACCCCCGTCCAGGATGCCCTCTCCTCCGGTGCTTTTGCTCGTGGACTCCGCTTAGTACATGCTCTGCTGCAAGAGGATGATGAAGAAAATATACCAATCACTGAAGATGAACTACGACGTGCTCTCTTGAGAGGTAAAGCCACGTCCCCTGGGGATGATGGCATTACCTACAATGTGCTACGATTACTGCACCGTGTACCCGGTAACCCCCTCCTTCGCCTCTACAATATGTGTCTACGAGATGGATATATCCCACATGCCTGGACCACGAGTACAATAATCCCCATACCCAAGCCCGGTACAGCAAATTTCAGGCCCATCTCCCTTACATCCTGCTTCTGCAAAGTAATGGAAAGAATCTTGCTCACCCGACTGATGTACCAACTACAAGATCGCCTTTCTCCACGTCTCTTCGGCTTTCTACCCCAACGCAGCACCCATCACTGCCTCGTCGACTTATATTCTCGCCTCTCCCGTGACAGTGTTGTGGCATTTATAGATCTAAAAAGTGCATTTGATATAGCAAACCGAGACGTTATTTTAGATCAATTAATTGACTTTGGAATTAAGGGTAAATTACTACGATGGATTAAGGGCTACCTCAGTAACCGAACCTCCCGTGTCTTCTTTAGCGGTGCCTACAGCTCCTCACGGGATTTTCATCTCGGCACTCCTCAAGGAGGGGTACTAAGTCCATTTCTCTTTAATATACTTATGCATCGTCTCCTCACGTCTTTGCCCACTATTCCTGAGGTCACAATTACATGCTATGCAGATGACCTATGTATTCACACTACCTTCCCAACACACCTACAACTCTTTCTTACTTCTCTCTCCCAAGCTTCTGCTAACTGTGGCCTTGTTGCTTCCCCACAGAAGAGCAGAATTTTCTCCTACCGCCCTCCTGCCACGCTGCCAGAGTTCATGATTGGAGACTGCATCATCCCACTAAGCTCCCAGTACTGCTACCTTGGTGCACCAGTACGAATCTCGGAAACTCTTTCTGCCCGGCGTCAATCCCATACCGTAATTCGTGAATTGCTAGATCGTCTACAACGTCGGCTCCGGCCTCTCCAGTGGCTCACCAACAACTCTTCCGGTATCTCCATCCCCGTGGCCAGAACTGTCTATATTACTTTTATACGCTCTGTTGTTGATTACCTCTCCCCTGCCTTAATTCAACTTCCTCGATATGCTTTAGAGCCACTGGAGATTTTTCAGAATAAAGCCATGAGAATCATTCTCGGTTGCCCAATGACTACCAGAATTGTCAACATGCAACGGGAATTACGGCTTCCATCCCTAGTTGAGAGGATTTATTCTAATGTCACCTGCCTCACAGTTAAGTGTATACACTTTCCCCACATCTCACCGCACTTCACAGCACTGGTCAGAGATTCTCTCGGCCCCGCTCCGCCCGTCCCCCGCCTCATGCCCCCGGTCGCCGTCTTATAAAGTCTATCTCCTCCTTCATTCGCAGCCTAGATTTACAAGTACCAGTAGCTGACATACCCCCAGGCCCTCCCCCGTGGACGCTACCATCGCCTGTGGTTAGCTTCACTCCTACAGCAAAATGTGACCCACCTCTTCTACAACTACAGCTAGCCTTGGAACATGTTACCCAGGTAACATCCTCCATCACTGCTCCGCATCGCCTCTACACTGACGGGTCACTACAATCGGATGGTGCAGCTGGAGGAGCAGTCTACTCACCTGACCTACCGCCGCCTCCTGAGGGCTGGGTCGGCCGTCGACTCAGAGATCACTCCAGCTCCACATTGTGTGAACTATACGCCATCTTAGATGCTATCAGTCTCGTTTGCCAAAGAGGAGTGAATGCTGTCATTATATGTGACTCTAAGCCTGCACTGCAATCCCTCACCGCTATTCATCCCACTCACCATTCTGTTGTACAACAAATCCTTTCCTTTCTATCCCTACTAACTATCCGTAAACTCTGCATTGAATTTATTTGGATTCCATCTCATGTAGGTTTGCACCACAACACCAAAGTAGACCGCCTAGCAAAAAAGGGCGGCCGACTCCCCCGTCGTGGTGATGGACGACCTCTCTCCCTGCTATGTTACCTCAACAGGGTCCGCTCCGCTGCACTTCTGCCTGAGCAACGTCGACGGGACACCGAGAGACCCTTCAGTGTCACCATCACCCACTACGAATCCGTATGCCGCCACAAATACAAGTACCGCCGCAAGAGACTTATGGTTCGTCGCCACAATGTTGTCTCAGCCCGACTGCGACTAGGCTACCGTCCACCGTGGCAGGTCGCCGGGGTGGAGGGCGAGCCTGTATTCACAGAATGTCGCCTATGCCACGCTCCACTAGCCAACACCATCGAGCACTACTGCCTAGCGTGCCCCACTGTAAAACATCTAATACCCCAGGGACTACCATTAGATGCAATCTGTCGTCATCTCTTATCACAAAATAGATTAGATGAAATACTTGTCCGTTACCCCCGCTTTGGTGGGTTCTCATAATACCTGATGCCCTGCGTGACATCTCAGTCTTATTCCCCTTTGAATGAATGTACAATACCCAGTGTCGTATATGTTACCTGCAACCCATGTATTTGTATGTGTATATAAGTGTATGTGTACGTGTGTAAGCATGTGCATACCAGTTGCCTTCCTACATTCATTATGAAAACCTCCCCCACTGTATGACGCTAATGCGTAATAAGTTAAATAAAAAAAAAAAAAATATTGCCATGTTTGTCGATGCTCTTTGTATTCTTTCTAATTTCTTCATATTCTTTTTAGTACTGTATTCAGTGGAAGGTGGATCTCTCCCCCTGACCCACAGTTTCCTGTCATCGAGACTTTGGGCTTCAACTTTCTTAATAATAAAATGAGCTTATTTATACAATCCCTGACTTAAATCTAAATTGTTAACAAATGTATTTTGATCGGACTTGTCTCTATGAAATTTCTTTTTAATTGTGAATTGATTTTAACAAATTTTTTAGCAACCTCCTAAAATCCCTAAGGCGAACAAATAACGCGTTGGACATTTGCCCACTTCTGACGCTATATTTGTGTTTTTTTAATCATACATTTAATTCTTTTTCCGTCGGACTAATATAGGATTTATAGCAATATTTATATGAAATTAAATGTACATGAACTTCTATATTTTCCGGTGAATCTTTAATTACATTGAATAAGTTAGTTTAAAAAGTTCCATGTAAAGATTGCTTAGAATTGGAGAAAAATTTTCATGGAATTCTTTTTACTAAGATAGTACCTTATATTCTTCCACACAATGTTACCTGGTTCAGCATTGATTTTTTTTTATATATATTTAGCCTATTAATGATAATCCGTCAATTTTCCTGCCTAAGATTAATGCTCTGGTCCACTATCAATTTCACTATGTAAATAGAATAAATAACCACTTACCTTTCCTTGATGACTTAATTTTTAGAAATGAAAGGTCTTTGTAAGGACCCATTCCCGTTCCTCTGGTAACGGCGCAATTCATCTTGGCTGCGCTGATGGTCGTTGAGCTCCCCACCTCGGCGAAACTACTTGTTTACGCCCGAATCCAACGAGCGAGTCGGTTTCGTGCTTCGAAGCCCGGGAGGACTACGCCTGCGCGAAGCGTCCACATTTGCAGTTTTTGGGGGTATATATACCCCTTCTCCCCCACCGGCAAGGCATCATCAGACGTCAGTAGCAATTGGCAGCAGACAGTCGGTATTTGCACAAGGACAGTCATACCTACTAGGGCTACTCTCTAGAGTTGACTAGTTCTTATAATACAACATAACGTTGGATGGCTTTTATCTTGGCAGTTAACACTGCTCCCCACTTCTGGGTATTTTCCAGATCTTTTTCTCTTTGACCTTTCCGTATTTTCGTAGCTCTCCGGGATCCGCACGAGTCCTTACTGGCTCGTGAGACTCGTCGGTCGTCCGGCCCGGCGAAATAGTCGTAGTTTAGAGTAGTGTAGACCCCGTCTCCACTGGCCACACAGTATGTCATTCCATGCGGCTGTTGCCAGTCGTCAAGGAACTGTGTGACCCCTATAGTATTGTCCCCTTTGGCACTTCTGAGCACATTTCTTGTGTACCAGGGCGCTTGTCCCCCACCCCGACGTGCAGAATGGAGTCTTCAACTCCACCTCTGCAAACGAAGAACACTTCCCCTGACGACCCTAAAATCGACCCGGATAAGGCTAGGCATGTTTTGTTTTTTTTCCACTGACCAAACCCGATTAGCTGAACTCAATCCCTTTATTCTGAAGAAATGTCTGTATTTCTATACTGATGTCAGTCAGGTTAGGAAACTTAGAAGCGGAGATCTCCAAGTTACCACCAACTCTGGAAAAGCTACACGCGACATGCTCAAGGCCAAAAAGTTTCATACCTTCGATATTGTTGCCTCCCTCCCTAAGTTACTCAACTCCTGAAGAGAAGTAATCCACTGCAGAGATTTGATGACCATGGCCGAGTCTGACATCCTCAAAGAAATTAAAAACGAAGGGATTCAAGATGTAAAATTCATAACACGACTGGACCGGGAAAAGAACATGCGAGTGAACACGCCCCTTATTATCCTCACTTTCAACTCCACAACCCTCCCTGATCATGTCAAAGTTGGATACATCCATGTCTCATTACGACCATATATCCCCAACTTTTTGCGGTGTAATAAGTATTTCAAGTACGGTCACCTTGCTAAGTTTTCTCATAGCCAAACGATCGTATGCGGTAAGTGTGCATGCGAGCATCCTACAGATGCCTGCTCTGAAAATGTGTTTCAATGTGTTAACTGCCCCTCTAACAACAAACATGCATCCATCTCCCGAGATTGTCCCACCTTCAAAATAAAATTAAAAAAAAAGTACCGCGAAAGCAACTTGTAACATCTCTCTCTACGAAGCACGGAAGCGTGTGATGGAAAGACAAGTTACCCCAACTAGTACCTCCGGAGTAACTTCCTATGCTTCCGCAGTTAAGAAAACGTGCACAACCATTGAAACACAGACTGTAAGCAAGCACTCCGATAAGGACAAAGATCTCTAACCCCCTACCAAACAAACAAACCACGCACTCGCACCTTCCTTCCCCGACTATAGCAGAGCTTCCACTACATTTGTCTACACATGTGGATGAGGATGTTCTCATGGAGATCGCCGGCTCCTGCAAACGACTATTAAGTTCAATATCATGCCCAGACCGAACATCGGGGGCAAAACACACCTCTCCCACTAAGGCCAAGAAAGGAATAAATCAAAGCAAATAGAAATAAATGAAACTGAAATAAATAAATAAATAAATGAAAAAAAAATGAAAATCATTCAGTGGCATTGCCGAGGTATTAGAAGTAAAGTAAATGACCTAACCATTTTAAACCCTATAATCAACCCCTCGGTCATATGTCTACAGGAAACATTCCTAAATCCCAGTATTCAATTAGAGTTGAAAAACTTTACCATCTATAGGGAGGACAGATTCACGCCTGGATGGAGGGTCCCAGTTGTTGTCAGCGACTGCCTTCCCCAAGCGGAGCTACCACTATCCACAACCTTGGAGGCAGTCGCTGTCAAAACGACCAACCATTTCCGCTACAGGAGGTAAATAAACTTATAAGATAGCTGCCTCACCATAAACTTATAATCGAATACTTTAACTCCCACCATCACATGTGGGGGAGTGATAGAACATGTACTCGAGGGGAACAGATGTAGGCAGTTCTAAACATCAACAACCTGGTCCTCCTAAACACTAGCGATCCCACTCGTGTAGATAATGCTAGGATCACTTTTTCATGCATCTATTTATCCATACCATCTCCTACGCTGTCTGACGACATAGAATGAACTACGCATGACGACACCATGCTCAGCAATCATTTCCAGTCATCCTAAAAATAGGGGGTGACCACGTTACGGCTGCTCTAGCCTATGGAGACAACCCACCGCCTCCCTGTCCCAAATTCATTATGACAAAAGCCAACTGTGAAATGTATCGGCGTACGATCAACGTCAACGCCATAGCGGACAATATGGATGACAAAGTAGTCAATTTAATATTATCCATTTTGAATTCAGCGCATAAGCACATACCAAAGGCCTCGGCACTTGACAAGCATAGAGTTCCTTGGTGGACATCAGACTGCAGAAAATCACTTGGAAGCGGAATAGGGCTTATCGAACTTTTAAAAAGAACCCAATTTTACCCAACTGCATTACTCTTAAAAAGACGCAAGCAGAGGCCCATAAGCTCACTAAACAGTCCAAACGAAAGTCTTGGCGTGATTTTATTCCGACAATTAACATGCACACCCCTCTAACGCAGATTTGGTCAGCCGTCCGAAGAGTTGACGGCAAACATGCACATACCATAAAGACTTTGACGATAGGAACCACATTTATAGATACGACCACCGACATCACAAACATAATAGCAGCTACATTTACACAAACAAGCAGTTTGCCAACATTCCTACAGCATAAACAAAGACTGGAAGCAGGGCCACTGGTCTTCCGTACACATACACACCACGAATATAATACTCCCTTCCAACCACACGAGCTTAAACAGGCTTTAAGCTCGTGTAGAGGGACCTCAGCCGGCCCGGATGAGATTAGGTATGAGATGCTGCAACATCTAAATTCAATCTCGCTCAGCAAATTACTGGAACTGTACAACGAAATTTGGATTAAACATGACTTCCCAGAAACATAAAGACATGCCCACGTCATACCTATTCTCAAAAAGGGAAAAGACCCAAAAAGTCCTTCCTCTTATTGCCTTATAGCGCTTACCAATTGCTTATGCAAAGTATTAGAACGTATGGTCAATAACAGATTAAAAAATCATCCTTGAATTTCAGGATTTTATAGTTCCTGACCAATGTGCTTTCAGGAAAATCAAAGTAGTCTCGCCCATTCGGTCAACTTAGAACATGATATCCTTTCAAGTCTTGAGAAGAAAGGTTTCCTTGTAGCTTGCTTCTTAGATTTAGAAAGATCCTACGACGTGGCATGGCAACGTGGTATCCTCAAAAAACTCTATACACTTGGACTTAGAGGGAATCTCTCTAATTTCATTAAAACCTTTAAACTAGAGCGAACATTCTCCGTCAAAATTCAAGGCGCTCGGACAATTCGTCGACGGACACTTCGTCGACGGACACTTCGTCGACGGACACTTCGTCGAACAGACGATTCGTCGAATGGACATTTAGTCGAACACCCTTTTTGTCGAACGGTCGTTTCGTCGCGAACGATTATTTTGTTGCATAAAGGCAATTTCTATCTATATATATCTCTCCCTCTCTATATATATACATAATATATATAATATCTCTATATATATAATATATATAGAGAGAGAGAGCTTTTACTTTTTTTTAAAAGGAACTTTAACATATCAAAATAAAACGCAATAGAAAAATTATTAAACATTTTTATTTGAGGATTAGCACTGGTTCTATTGAAATATAAAATACATTTTATAAAAATAGATATAAACTTACAAATTATGTGCAATGGTTTGTAGGTATTCTAGTGTATCTCTGTTTGCATAGTCATCCGTGAGTTTTTTCAACCGTTCATTAACAATTGCGTATTTCTTTTTAGTGTTTCTAGGCATAATACCACATGAAGCCTGTTGTATTGTTAGTTCCAAATCATTTTGCTCTTTTTTGAGTTTGGTCATAAGGCGAGATAAATTTGGATGGAGACATGTTTAAAGCAGCTGGGTATCAGCTAATATTGTTCGTCGGAAGATCAAAGTAAGGCAAACTTATTTATCATTCTTTAATCTAAATACACAATACATACTAGAAATATTCCCACATCTGGAAGGACATTTTTCAACATTCTCAAAAAGATATTTATTAATTAGACATTCTACATCTATTCTTGAGGTAATTATTTCAAGATATGAATGATAATAAGGTGATAAATGATGATATCAGTACAATTTGATATGTTTAAAACAGCTGGATATCAGCTGCGTTGTCCATCCGCAGTTGACATTTGCTCACCCTTCTTTTTTTTCTTCCCCCTTTTCTCGATTGTGACCCAATGTTCGTCGCCCAGCCATTTGCTCTTTTCACACCTTTCCTAATCTCAGACATTTGGGCCAGCCTCCCCTCCCCCTTTTCCCCGTTCCCTCTATTCCTCTTATTTAATCTCAATCATGTGTATCACAACTATATACCTGGAAAAGCTGTAAAAAGCGAAACGCCGTGCTCCTCTCACTGGTAACCACACCTTGTCATTAGTTTATAGATTTATCTAATATAAACTTCATATAAAATTTGAGATTATTAGTATATTAATGTAAATTTTTTATAAACTTTTGAAACTATGTTAAAATATTTTAGTCAAATAGTATGTGTTGGTACATTTGATATGGTTTATAATGTATGTATATCGTTTTCAGCTTCTTGATGATGCCGTGTTGTATATATATATATATATATATATATATATACATATATATATATACATATATATACATATATATATATATATATATATATAAATACATATAGTTTCTTTTTAATAAGATATATATTTTTTCTCACAGGCCATGGAGTTCACTGTTACTAAACGTGGTGGAAGGAAACTAGTGTACAATGGGTATGCTTATACAGTTGACAAAATGAGGGATAGCATTACCTATTGGAAATGCGAAGAAAGAGGGAGATGTGGAGGGCGACTTAAGACAGTGAATGATATACTACAAGGTGCTCCACTGCCACATTCTCACCGACCAGATGCCAGTAGAACTGTGGTACTCAAGACAGTAGAGAAGATGAAGGAACGAGCCTATAATACTGAAGAAATTACGAGTACTATAATTCAGAACTGCATACCTGATTTTCCCTTGGAAGCCACTGGATCTCTTCCCAAAAAAGAAAGTCTTGGCAGAATGATTAGAAGACAAAGAAAATTCACAGATGGGAACAAAATAACAGACGAACTTAGGGTTTCGTTAAGAGGGGAGAGATTTGTTTTAGTCGAAGAGGAAGATATCGTTTTAATGGCAACTGACACTAATCTCGATTTATTAGCAAAAAGTATGCACTGGTTTTGCGACGGTACGTTAGATAGTGCTCCTGACAACCATCAACTCTATACCATCCATGCTCTCCTTGAAATAATTACCTCAAGAATAGATGTAGAATGTCTAATTGATAAATATCTTTTTGAGAATATTGAAAAATGTCTTTCCAGATGTGGGAATATTTCTAGTATGTATTGTGTATTTAGATTAAAGAATGATAAATAAGTTTGCCTTACTTTGATCTTCCGACGAGCAATATTAGCTGATATCCAGCTGCTTTAAACATATCAAATTGTACTGATATCATCATTTATCACCTTATTATCATTCATATCTTGAAATAATTACCTCAAGAATAGATATAGAATGTCTAATTAATAAATATCTTTTTGAGAATGTTGAAAAATGTCCTTCAAGATGTGGGAATATGGTCATTATATATTTCAAAGTATTTTAGGCATATAGTATAATTTATTATCAAATATTTACATAAATACCTGGTTGCCTGTTTAACACTCTTTCGACGAAAAGTCTGTTCGACGAAACATCCATTCGACGAAACATCCATTCGACGAATCGTCCGGCGACGATATGTCTGTTCGACGAAATGTCTGTCGACGAATTGTCCGGCGACGAATTGTCCGGCGACGAAACGTCCGGTCACGCTTTTCATCAGTACGCATTCAAGAAAATGGCGTACGACAGGGAAGTATGTTGAGCCTCACATTATTTATGTTACTTATTAAAGACAAGCACCCGGACCTGGCTTCGCCAGGTGTGCTTGGCCTACGGCGTAGCTCGCTTCGCTCGCTCTTCATTAGAGTACATATAATTTTTGTTATTTCGTAACAATATTTCGTAACATATTACAAAGGAGTCTTCAAAATCTCCCGAAGGATTCTCCAGTCTCCAGAAGTAGTCGTCAAAGTTTCCCGACGTCAAATTCTCCCGTCGTGTGTCTCTCTCTCTCTCTCTTTCTCTCTCTCTCTCTCTCTCTCTCTCTCTCTCTCTCTCTCTCTCTCTCTTTCTCTCTTTCTTTCTTTCTCGTTAGGTCAATCATAAAGGCAATACATTTTTTAATCGTTTATGTTATGTCACATAGGACCCGCGGAAATTCCACGGTTATTCAACTTTTAAGTATTACGAAGGAGTCTTCAAAATCTCCTAAAGGAGCCTTCAGTCTCCAAAAGGAGTCGTCAAAGTCTCCCGACGTTGTCGTCAAATTCTCTCTCTCTCTCTCTCTCTCTCTCTCTCTCTCTCTCTCTCTCTCTCTCTCTCTCTCTCTCTCTCTCTCTCTCTCTCTCTTTCTCTCTCTCTCTCCTTCTCTTTTTCGTTAGGTCAATTATAAAGGCAATAAAGATTTTTTAATCGTTTTTGTCATGTCACAATAAACATTTATAGACGTTTGATTATCTTCATGTAACCTATGATTAAACTTGTATAAACGTTTGAATACTGTTTATTTATTTGTGTGCTTAGCCTATGGCGTAGCTCGCTTCGCTCGCTCTTCATTAGAGTACATATAATTTTTGCTATTTCGTAACATATTACAAAGGAGTCTTCAAAATCTCCCGAAGGAGTCTCTAGTCTCCAGAAGTAGTCGTCAAAGTCTCCCGACGTCAAATTCTCCCGTCGTGTTTCTCCCTCTCTCTTTCTTTCTCGTTAGGTCAGTCATAAAGGCAATACATTTTTTTAATCGTTTATGTTATGTCACATAGGACCCGCGGAAATTCCACGGTTATTCAACTTTTAAGTATTACGAAGGAGTCTTCAGAATCTCCTAAAGGAGCCTTCAGTCTCCAAAAGGAGTCGTCAAAGTCTCCCGACGGTGTCGTCAAATTCTCTCGCTCTTTCTCTCTCTTTCTCCTTCTCTTTTTCGTTAGGTCAATTATAAAGGCAAAAAAGATTTTTGAATCGTTTATGTCATGTCACAATAAACATTTATAGACGTTTGAATACTGTTTATCTATTTGTGTATTTATTTATCTATCTCCTTATTTTCGTGAAGTTCTGTTAGGAGCTCAGAAAGCAACTCGACATGACGTCACACGTTAAGCTTTGAATAAATGGAAATTCCACGGGATTTACGAAAGAGTCTTCAAAATCTCCCGAGGGAGTCTTCAGTCTCCAAAAGGAGTCGTCAAAGTCTACTGACGTTGTCGTCAAATTCTCCCCTCGTCTCTCTTTCTCGTTAGGTCAATCATAAAGGCAATAGAATTTCGGAAGGTGGTCATAAAAACGCCAGGAAATTTTCAAAACTGAAAAACTTTATTTTTTTATGTATATAGATTCTCTTGGCAATATTTCTACGAAGGAGACGGGGTACGTTGAAACATTTCCGGGCAGTTAGAGATACCCATACACGAAAAACACCTACAGCAACCATCGCCCCGGGTGTCACACCTTCTTAGTGTCGCGGTCGGACCGCGACGGACCACGACGGACCGTATCGGGCCGGACGGAAGAATAAAAATTATAATTAGATATTCTACCTGCTCCACCTCGGAACCTTAAATACTCAGTATACGCTGACGACGTCGGAATCTGGCATTCCTCATCGAACGCTAGTTTTTCCGGTTCTCACATAAAACTTGCCCTGGACTCGCTCCAAGAATGGTCTGACGAATGGGGATTTAATTTTTGGAAGTAAAGTCAACAGTGGTTGTATTTTCACGCAGAGGCCAGGCAGAAATCGATCTGCAATTACATGGAAATCCTATTCCAGTACAAAATTCAACCTTTTTCCTTGGCCTGAAACTGGACTCCAGGCTAAACTGGAAGGCCCATGTAAAATACCTAGTTGATACGTGCAACAAGAGACTTAATTTTCTACGCAAACAAACGGGCACGAATTGTGGAGCAGATAGGAAATATTTGCTAATCATTAATGAATCCCTAATTAGATCTAAATTAGACTATGGGTGTCAGATTTATGGTTCGGCAACAACAACCACGTTA
>NC_134807.1:39640137-39645137 GCF_046742065.1 Oratosquilla oratoria | reverse complement strand
ATTTCTCATGCATAAATCTATCAGATTTTCCCCTTTTCTATTTTTCACTTCCTCTCCAAAGGGTCAAATGATGTCCTGTATACCTCTTCTGTCCTGTCCAACCGTAGCATTAAAATCACCCATAATTATAGTGACATTATCTGGGTTCATATCAATGTTATCCTCCAGCATCTCTAAAAACTCCCTTTTTTCATCATCGGTGTGTCCTTGTTAAGGTACATACACCTGATATATAAAGAATCTTTTACCCTTGATGTTCAGTACACAGTACATATGTCTCTCATTTATCAATTTTACGTTTTGAATATATGGTGAGAGTGTTGGTAATATTATAATTGCTACTCCATGTTTTCTTCTTCCTGTTCCAACTCCACTACACATCAAAACAAATCCACCACCTAATTCTTTTCCTCTTTCCTTTCCAAACGGTCTTGTCTCCGCCATACCAAATAAGTCTATTTTTCTACTCAGCATCATTTCAATGATTTCTTCTTCTTTGTCCTTGTATGTGGCAATGTTTAAAGTTGCACATCTTATTTATGGCATAGTTCGAGCTCTGGTCCATAAACGTTTCTTATTTCGTCTTCGATTGGTCTGTCCTGGTTCCGAGGCTGTGCCTTGAGTTTCTCGAGCAAATAGGACTTTTTACGTTATCGGCTAGCTAGGCCTGTCATGACAACCGTCCTCTTTTATCCGGGCTTGGGACCGTCATAGGATTTAGATGTCATTCCCTATGGCAGGGTTATATATATATATACATTTATATATATATATATATATATATATATATATATGTCTATATCTATATATATATACATATATATCTATCTATATATATATATATACATATAATTATACATACATATATATATAATATATATATATGTATGTATGTATACACATATATATGTATACATATATATATGTATATATATATGTACATATATATATGTGTGTGTGTGTGTGTGTGTGTGTGTGTGTGTGTGTGTGTGTGTGTGTGTGTGTATGTGCGTGTGTGTGTATACATGTACATACGTGTATGTATATATATATATATATATATATGTATATATGTATTTATATAGATATATATATACATAGATATATATATATATTTATATATATATATAAATATATCGTCGGCATCCACTCGTTGTCCGAGGAAAGGAGGACCCCGTTTCCTTTTCTTCAGGATGTTCCTCCGTGTCGATGTCTAATATGGCTGAGCAACCCCAGTCGGTTTCGGAAAAGCCGCGGGTATAAATCGCAGGGGAGGATCGGTGGAGGCTGGGACTGCGTCGCCTTCGCTTTCCTCTCCTCGCGTCGTTGTTTATCCCGTTCTCTCCGTTGAGTTTCGAAGCCCTCCACGCCACTCTTGACCGCTTGTCTTCACACCAACCGGTCCTGAGCCATGTCTTCCCAGTCAGTTGGGGGGGGATGCCAGCTTGTGTAAAAGAGAGCCTGAGTTGGTCCTTGTAACGGCGCTTAATGGCTCCACTTGGTCTTTTGCTGTGGGCCAGTTCTCCGAAGAGAATGGCTTTAGGAAGGCGAGAGGGTTCCACCTGAGCGACGTGTCCCACCCAGCAAAGGCGGTGCTGGAGGATAGTGGCCTCAACACTGGGGAGGGCCGCACGAGAGAGGACCTCGTTGTTGGTGATACAATCCTTCCAGTGGATGTGAAGGATATGCCGGAGCCTGGGCTGTTGGAAACTCTCTAGGCGTTTAATGTCGCGTTTGCAAAGGGTCCAGGTTTTGCACGCGTACAGCAGGGTGGAGAGAACCACGGCCCGGAACACCATGATTTTTGTGTGCATGGTGAGCCCGTGGTTGGTTAAGATGCGATGGGCGAGATGTCCATAGGCAGAGTGGGCTACCTTAATCCGGTTTTCAATGTCCTTTTGACACGTGACAGTTCTTGAGAGGATGCTCCCTAGGTAGGTAAAGTTGTCCACTCTGTCAACTGGGTGGTCACCGATCTGTGCGTTGGCTACCTGTGTGGCCTGGTTGGGAGGTAGTTGAGTCAGGAGCTTTGTCTTCTCTCTACTGACCTGCATCCCGATGCGCTGGTAGGCGTCTACGTAGAGGTCTGTTGTCTGCTGTAGATGTTCCGGAGACCGATTTAAGGTGGCATTGTCGTCCACGTATTGCAGCTCCCTGGCACTTATGATGGACGTCTTGGTGGTCGAGCATAGTCTGGAGAGCTTGAAGAGCCTCCCCCCCCCCACACACACAACCGTCCAGGCGGTAGCGGACGTCAACTGCCGGTGCATCTTGGGGGATCTCATTTATCATAACGGCGGTGTATAGGGAAAACAGTGTTGGGACCAGGACGCAGTCTTGCTTGAGGCCGTCGATGATGGCAAACGGCGCCGAGATGCCACCTTGATTGAGAACTCTCCCCGTCATGCCCTCATGAAAGGCACGAGCCAAGGAGATGAAATGAGACGGGCAACCGAAACGGGCAAGAACGGCCCACATTGCCCGTCTCGTAACTTTGTGGAATGCCTTACGCAAGTCCCAAAAGATGCACATGAGCGGTTTCTGCTGTTCACGACTCTTTTCCTGGAGTTGTCGTGCGCAGATCATATCTACTGTGCCTTGTGATGGTCTGAAGACGCACTGAGATTCTGGTAAGACCTCCTCAACTAGCTTTAGGAGTCTGTCGAGGAGGACGCAGGCAAAGATTTTCCCGACGATGCTTAGGAGGGAAATGCCGCGGTAATTGCCGCAGATCATACGGTCCCATTTTGAAAATGATGATAATGTTGGCATTCTTGAGGTCCCCGGGGACGGTTTCAGACTCCCAGATCCGTAAAAACAGGTTCATCAGATGAGTCTTTACTTACTGCCCGCCGTGGGTGAGAAGCTCGACCGGAATGTTGTCGGGCCGGGCTTCATGTGCTTCATTTCTCTAGTGAGGCCCTGAAATTTGGGAGGTTCGGAAATCCACTCCTGAATAGGGTGTTGGGCGGTCATGCGGAGTAGGTCTTCTGGGGTGGTAGGGTGGTCATTCAGGAGGCTCTCGAAGTGAGTTTTCCATCTACGGAGGATATCTTGGCGATCATTCAGGACGGTAATGCCATCTTCGTCCATTAGCAGGCTTATAGATGACTTGGTAGGGCCGAAAATATCCTTCGTTGCAGCATAGAAGTGGTACATGTTCCTTTAATCAAAGAAGTTCTATATTTCGCTAGTTTTTTTCTTGCCACCAAGTGTTCTGTATTTCGTGGAGCCTTTTTTGACAGGTTTTGGTGGCCTCGCGGTGTTTCTTTTTGTTTTCCTGAGAGAGATCGTTATCATGCTGCTAGTGTATATATATATATATATATATATATATATATATATATATATATATATGTATTGTCACGTATCTCAAAGTGTCACGTGATATTTCTTTCGTGGTGTGGTGGTCGCACGCAATCGCCCATGCACGTACTTTCACCCCCCCCCCCTTTACAGCTGTGTCCAAGTTGACCCACAATAGATCGGGTCTTGGTTAATCCCCTTGCGCTTAGGTCAAGACCCGGGGACGTTAGCGTCGCGGCACATATTTCCAAGGGGTATACATTTAATTATTTAGATTTCTTTCTTTTGAAATGTTATTTCTTTTACCTGTGTGACCCGATTGCTTGCAATTGGTCGTTTGTGCATTCCTTTGTAATCTGTACCCCTTTGTCAAGACGTGCGGTGCGCCCTATTATTCTTTACATTTTTTATTTTTTTTGCAATCTTAATTTGCCCACGTATGGCAACACTCAATCGCCCGTCCGGCTGGTTGGAAACATATAGTAATGAGTTGCCATACGATTGTCACATTTTCTTTTATGTGTTAGTATTAAGATTTATTATGTATATATGTATTTGCATATTAGTTTTGTTTAGGTTCTTCAAAGGATTGTATATGGGATTAGGTTTCTATGCCGTATTCACGTAGAATAGGGAAACTCTTCCTGTCGGCCTATTCCGGCATTCGTGACCCGACTTAGGTCACATGGCGCCTTTAAAAGTAGGAACCCTCTTGCTTCGTGCCTTTTTATTTCTTCTGTCAGCGTGTCGACATCCGGCCGCTCTCGTCTCCTCGAGGGAGACTTATCCCCCGTCACTTAAGGTGTGCAAGGCACCCAGGTATGTAATACGTAAATTTTAAGAAATTTAATCTTATTTTAGGTGTGAGGTTTAGGATCCCCTTTTGGAGATTTAAAATTGTGAACCTGGTGTGTCGTGTAGGCTTTTGCCAGAGTTCTGTCTTAACCCTGGTGGAATTCTCCTTTTTGGGTTAAGTTAGGATTGTAATAGACGTGTCAATTTATAGGCTTTGTCTTGTCAATCTTTTTCTCGTGGGCGACCTATTTATAATTTTCTATTCCCGTGGTTGAGTACCTTTTGGGATAGTTTTTGAGTTCGATGTGTCTATTAAGGCTTTGGTCAACTCTTTCACTCCACCTCCTTTTTTAACTTACGTGTATGTTTTCATTTCGTGGTTTTTACTATTTGTCAGGTCACTTTTTGGGGGGAAATAGAATTTAGGAGTGTCATTCTGGCTTGTCCTTTTCTTGCCCGTAAGTGATCTGTTTTAATACCTTTATTTCTTTTCGTTAAGTGCTATTTTTACTACCTTTGTTTTAATAAGTGTTTTGTTATCTCACGCGATTTGTACTGTTTCTTATCTTCTGTTAATTCATTTCCAAAAAGTGTGATATTTCATTACTTGTGATATTCTGTAACCAGGGGTTTTGCTTGTTACTTGTTATTGTAAATAAAACTTTAAAATTTACCTCTCTTTAAAAGAACCTGGAGACGACCGGGATAGGGGTTTGGGGAACACAAGAAAAACAAATCTAATTAATTTAAAATATTCTCTAAATATTTTCATCCTCCCTACTGTCGTTTCATGACAATAGACGAATATTTTGCCATTCTTCATCTAAATATTCTTCAACCCCTTTCCACTCCGTTACAATATATATATATATATATATATATATATATATGTATATATA
>NC_134807.1:39625137-39635137 GCF_046742065.1 Oratosquilla oratoria | reverse complement strand
TATATGTGCACTTTTTTATTATAGACAATATCTAAAAGTACCTGTATTGTAGTTTTTCATAATAACTTTTTTTTCCGGTTCTTTGAACTTCTTTACTATTTTTGTCTAAGTCTACTTCTTTCCCCTACCTTCACGCTTGCTTTTGATATTAGATGGTTCTCAGTAAGCTCCTCATATGTATATATTTTCTTTGTTCTCTTCAAATATCACGATGTCTTAAGAACAACATCTTACCACCAGCCACCCTTTAAGACACCCTCCTATCCCTGTCTTCAAATATGCCTATCCTCTCTATTTGTTCTGTGGTTCTCGGGGTTCTTAACCTACACTGAGGTCTTCAAGTACCTTCGTATGGGAAAGGGGGGTTCTCAAATGTGAGTGGGGTCACAAATTCCTCTGGAGAATCCTTCTGAGGAATATGAACTCGCACAAAGTGAATCGTGGCACCTCCCCCTCCCTGGCACTTAATTCAAACCGGCTTTACTCTCCTAAAGGACGGCCACCGAATTTAATGTGCTAATTCATGTCAACCTAATCTGCATTTTGAAGTCATTCACCGTCGTCCCGTGGAGCTGATGGCTATGCTCCATCAGCTTTTAAAAACTTTTGGGTAAATTTAAGTTTCGCAATAAGAAAGGCTAAAGAGAGTTACAACCACCACACTCCACGTAAAACGAGACTATCCACGTTTGGCAGATATTTCTCACCAGACCGGGCAGAAGTTTTGTCCACCATGCTGTATACTTTACATATACTTATCTCTAGGATGTTTTAATCAAACGTAGCTGCCGCTAGTTTTCTCCATTATACTTATTGGTTAATTTATTTTTATTTTCAGGTATTTAAAATACAACCACACACACACACACACACACACACACACACACACACACACACACACACACACACACACACACACACACACACACACACACACACACACACACACACACACACACACACACACACACACACACACACACACACACACACACACACACACACACACACACACACACACACACACACACACACACACACACACACACACACACACACACACACACACACACACACACACACACACACACACACACACACACACACACACACACACACACACACACACACACACACACACACACACACACACACACGTGGCGCTGAGGTTAGAATTCTCGCCTGCCACTACGGCGGTCTTGGTTCGACTCCCGCCCGTGGCTGAAATAATTTCAATATCGCTTCACTGCGGGGTGTCATGTATGAGGTCTGAGCTCTCTTCCGGGAAGGAAATAGCTGTCGATCACGTGATCCAAGTCCATGGTGAATCACACACACACACACACACACATACTATAAACATGAAAATACTACTGAATATACTTACATATATAAAAAAAGAGAAACCCCTCCTGACCCAGGAGGGTCGAACATAAGGGCACCAATTGAGAAATTGAAGGAAAAAGAAAAGCTAATTTCACTGCTCCTTAGTATGCCCTGGAAAAAGACTTGCTCATCTGCATAAATTATAAAGTAATTGCAGATTTAAAGGACATTTCTAACGAAAGTTTATTATTTTTTTTTCCGGATTTAATGTATCATCAGAGGTATTTTGATCTTCCATTCTTTAGTCAGTAATGTAGCTCAGATTTGATAATTTCCTTTCGACAAAAATGGAACTTAAACACATGCAAATGCATTAGTTAGCAACTTTTTTTATACTGTTTATCCAAAATAGCCCGATAAATTACTCCAACTCTCGTGGGCGGGAAGTTATGTGTGTGTGCGCGTGCAAGGTCACATCATTATCTGTAGATCGGTCATATACCGGTATGAGCTCTGAGCTATCTCCCGGAAGGGAAATAGCTGTCGATCACAAGCCCAAACCGTGATCCAAGACCATGATGAATCACACACACACACACACACACACACACACACACACACACACACACACACACACACACACACACACACACACACACACACACACACACACACACACACACACACACACACACACACACACACACACACACACACACACACACACACACACACACACACACACACATACACACACACATACATATACATATATATATATGTATATGTATGTATATACACATGTATATATATACATGTATATATATATATATATATATATATATATATATATAATGTATATATCAAGGACTACTATTACACAGGACGTGCGCACCCAGATCCCTGGGTCCGCTAGCGGAGGCCATTGCTTTCTTTGTAACCTAACATTTTATATTGGACAAATATATCAAAACTAGGAACCTAACATTGTATATAGGACAAATATATCAACTATTGACTTATTCAATGCAGTATAAGTTAATATAAACTTTTATAGTGAAATAAGAAACTATTGCCACTGTTATTCTTTGAAATGCCAATTTTAGCCGAACTTAACAGGTATTATTGTATGAGATTAGTGGACACCAGGGTTGGCGATTTATTTTTTATCTATTTTTTTATCTTCTTAAAAAATATAAAAATCGAATATTTCTTATTTAAATCAGATCTATTTGATTTAAATGGATTTTTTTATATATTTTAAATATTTGGGCATTACTATCTGATATGCGATCTGATTGCTAAAGGACATTTTTAGCAGAACAATATAAGGAGCAGTGTTATATAGACTTGCCACAAGTGTACAAGGAACTGTATAAGCCTGTGCAGCCCACAGGCATATACTGTGCAGCCCACAACAAGTTTCAACAAGATTCTTTTTGTAACTTGTTCTAGGTAAGCAGCTTCTCACTGAGTCAGTTGCTTCTTTGGAATCAACCAGGAAGGGTGTCTTCTGGACCTGGCAGAGTGGTTCCTTCAGGCAGAAAAACTGATTCTGTCTGGAATTACTTTGAAAAACTACCAGCAACTTCTGGCAAAGGGTACCGAGCTAAATGCAAAGACTGCAGCCAGGAGCTACAGGGCATTGTGTCAAACTTACAATCTCACAGAGATAAATGCCAAGCTCAGCCACAGCATACAGAAGAAGAAATTGATGACCCAGGTGAATAATTTTACTTATATTGTGTGCATTTCTCCCTTTTCATACGTAATTATATGAATTTGGTGAACAATGGAGAGCATGTGCAATAAAAATGCGAAAGCCTAAGGAGATGATATTTCACCTTCATTACTTTTAAATTTGGGTAATAAGTATATCACTATAATATACTGTATCCACTCAAATTTGGGGTCTAGATGATTGTTATTCATTTCATTCAACATTGTGTAATATATTTCATAGGTTACATTGGAATTCAGCCCAAAGAGATTTAGCCTAACCTAACCCAACTAACCCATTATTTTTAGTGATAATTAAAAGTGGACTGAATCATGTGTGGGCTGAATTCCAAGCCCACCTATCTCATATCCTGTTAATTATTTCCAAATAATTTAGTGAATTGTGTCAATATGATCATTATCTAAAAAAATAACTACTGTACTCAAAAGTAGCCTAAATCACACAGTATTCATTCATTTATTTATTCATTTATAAATTATGCAATATGATAAAAGTTTCTGTTTCCATTTCAGAATCTCTATCAACAGCTTCATTCCCTTCATCATCGGCTCCACTTGAATTATCTGCAAACCTGACTCCACCATTAAAAAGGTCACTATCAGACTCCTCCACAGGCGCCACTTCTGCTAAATCATTTTCATCTAAAAGAAAGTCATCATCTCTGGACAGATTTATCATAAAAAAAATTCAGCCTCTCAAAAGGAAAATCTCGACAAAGAAGTTGTAAGAATTATATTTGCTACAAATTCACCATTTCGTCTTGTTCAGCATCCTCAGTTTCTCAAGGTGGTTCAGAACCTGAGGCCAGGTTATATTCCTCCATCCCAAAAAAGGTATTGCTGATGAGTACTTGGATCTTGTGTATGAAAAAGAAAATATAAAGTGTGCAGATGACCTGAATAATGAAACTATATGTCTTTCAATTGATGGGTGGTCTAACATCCATAATGAGCCCATAATATGTGTCACTAACAACATCCACTGGTCAGATTTATTTGACACCATAGACACATCAAGGAAACCTCACACTGCTGAATATCTTCTACAACTTGTACAAAATTCGATCAAGAAGGCTGAACAAGATTTTGGTTGTCACATTGGAAGTGTTGTGACAGACAAAGGATTACAAAGGATTACAAAGGCGGAGCATGCCGACAGGAGACCTTTTGATCCATATCTAGGTCGGATGCAAAAAAAAAAAAAAATCATATTAATAATAAATAAAAACTATAATAATGTAAATAACAAATAAAATACATAAATAAATGCATAGGTATAGTTGAATAACAAACAAACAGGTAAATAGTAAATGATAATAAATTGACATATAACTAATAATAAATGAAAATCAGACAGACAAATTATAACAAAACAAAAACAAATAATATAACATAAATTATAATCATTACAGCATCTTACTTAGGTATTTATCTAAATGATTCTTAAAGCTTCGAACTGAACTACATTGCACTACCTGTACAGGAAGTTTATTCCATTCATTAACTACACGATTGGCAAAGTTGTTTCTACCTACTTCCAAATTGAATCTATTTCCGGACAGTTTGAGACCATTGTTTCTTGTCTGATTCTCATTCAATGTGAAAATTTTGTCACTTTTGATGTTGTCAATTCCCTTTAAAATCTTAAAGACCTGTATCAAGTCACCTCTGACTCTACGCTTTTTTAGGGAAAACAGATTCATGTGCTTAAGTCGATTTTCGTATGATTTATTTTTTATATTTGGAGTCAGTTTTGTGGCTCGCCGTTGTACTTTTTCCAGTCTGTCAATGTCTTTAATGAGATTCTGTGACCATACGGAAACAGCATATTCCAAATGTGGACGAACTAACGATTTATATAGCTTGTTAATGAGTGATGGACTTTTGAAATCAAAAGATCGCGCAATCAATCCCAGAATCTTACTTGCTTTCTCGGAGGTTGAAATACACTGCTTGGATGATTTGAGGTCGTTACTGATAATTACGCCGAGATCTTTTTCACTATCCACTTGTGTTAACGAATTTCCAAATAACTTGTAATCGTACTTACTGTTATTTTTACCTATGTGCATTACCTTGCATTTACTTGTGTTAAATTTCATTAGCCACTTCTCAGACCATTGCTGTAATTTATCTAAATCTTCTTGAATATCTAATTGGTTTGAGTGATCATTTGCCACTCCGCACAGTTTTGTATCATCAGCAAATTTGGAAACAGTAGATTTTAGTCCATGGTCTATATAATTTATATATACTATGAATAGAAGTGGCCCAAGAACGGAACCCTGAGGAACTCCACTTGCAACACTTTTCCATCCAGAAGTTTTTCCATTTAAAACAACTCTCTGTTTTCGACCTTTCAACCAATTACTAGTCCAACCTAATAGGCTACCACTTATTCCATGCAAAGCTAATTTAGTAAGTAGTCTTTCGTGTGGGACGGTATCAAAAGCTTTTGCAAAGTCTAGATATATTAAATCTATATTGTTTCTTTTGTCATAATTCGAGATAACTGTGTTGTAGAATTCGAGGAAGTTAGTCACGCAAGAACGTTTCCGTCTGAAACCATGCTGGCTATCATTTATCAAACGGTTACTTTCTAAATGATATTCGATAAAATCTCTGATGATAGTTTCCATTATTTTTCCTACGATTGAAGTCAAACTTATAGGCCTATAGTTATTTGGTTTGTTTTTGTCACCTTTTTTGAATATGGGAGTAACGTTAACTAGCTTCCATTCTCTTGGGATATCTCCAGATATGATGGATTTCTTGAAAATAATTTCTAATGGAACAACAATCAGCAAATGTCACCAAGATGAGAAAACTCTTGGAGGAATCGAGTGAACCTGAGCATACCGTCCTCACATATGGCTTATACCATTGCTTGTATACTTGTGGCAAGTCTATATAACACTGCGCCTTATATTGATATTCTAAAAATGTCCTTTAGCAATCAGATCGTATATCAGATAGCAATCCCACAATATTTAAGATCTATAAACAAAATCTATTCAAATAAAATAATTCTGATTTAAATAAAAATATATATTTTCAAAATTTTTCAAAAAGGTAAAAAAAAAAAAAAAAAAAAAAAAAATCGCCAATCCTGGTGTCCACTAACCTCATACAATAATACCTGTTAACTCCGGCTAAAATTGGCATTTCAAAGCATAACAGTGTCTTAAGAATAGTTTATTATTTCACTATAAAAGTTTATATTAACTTGTACCGCATTGAATAAGTCAATAGTTTATATATTTGTCCTATATACAATGTTAGATTTCTAGTTTTGATATATTTGTTCAATATAAAATGTTAGTTTACAAAGAAAGCAAAGGCTTCCGCTAGCGTACCCAGGGATCTGGGTGCGCACGTCCTGTGTAATAGTAGTCCTTGATACATACATATATATATATATATATATATATATATATATATATATATATATATATATGCAAAACAAATCACTAAGCACACGTGACAGCAATACTTGCAGTAACCACTTGGAAAATAAAAGAAATGAATACCGAACGTTTTTGTCTATTCAAGACATCATCAGGTTACAAAGAATACAGAAAATGACCAAAGGTCGTAATATGTACATAGTGGTAGAGGAACTGGGAAAGGTCCAATGTTACCCGATTCCAGAAGAATTATCTACAATCTTTTTGATAATAAAGTTATCTCTAACTTATACAAACCTAAACTTAAATTCATATTATTTTCAAAACTATTTTTAATGTAACATAATTCAATTATGTTCCTTTCCACAGTGTTATGGCATGATGTAATAACTTACAAAGGATTACATACGCGGAACATGCCGACAGGAGACCTTTTTGGTCCATGTCTAGGTCGGATGCAAAAAAAAAAATCATAGTAACAATAAATTAATAAATAAAAACTATAATAATGTAAATAACAAATATTATACATAAATAAATGCATAGGTATAGTTAAATAATAAACAAACAGGTAAATAGTAAATAATAATAAATTGACATATAGCTAATAATAAATGAAAATCTAACAGACAAATTATAACAAAATAAAAACAAATAATATAAAATAAATTATAATCATTACAGCATCTTGCTTAGGTGTTTATCTAAATGATTCTTAAAGCTTTGAACTGAACTACATTGCACTACCTGTACAGGAAGTTTATTCCATTCATTAACTAAACGGTTGGCAAAGTTGTTTCTACCAACTTCCAAATTGAATCTATTTCCGGACAGTTTGAGACCATTGTTTTTTGTCTGATTCTCATTCAATGTGAAAATTTTGTCACTTTTGATGTCAATTCCCTTTAAAAATTTAAAAACCTATATCAAGTCACCTCTGAGTCTACGCTTTTTTAGGGAAAACAGATTCATATGTTTTAGTCAATTTTCGTATGATTTATTTTTTATACTTGGAATCAGTTTTGTGGCTCACCGTTGTACTTTTTCCAGTCTGTCAATGTCTTTAATGAGATTCTGTAACCATACGGAAACAGCATATTCCAAATGTGGACGAACTAACGATATATATAGCTTGTCAATAAGTGATGGACTTTTGAAGTCAAAAGATTGTACAATCAGTCCTAGAATCTTAGTTGCTTTCTCGGAGGCTGAAATACACTGCTTGGATGATTTGAGGTCGTTACTGATAATTACACCAAGATCTTTTTCACTAACCACCTTTGTCAACGAATTTCTAAATAACTTGTAATCGTACTTACTGTTATTTTTACCTGTGTTATTTACTTGTGTTATTTACTTGTGTTATTTACTTGTGTTAAATTTCATTAGCCACTTTTCAGACCATTGCTGTATTTTATCTAAATCTTTTTGAATATCTAATTGGTTTAAGTTAGCATTTGCACATTCCGCACAGTTTTGTATCATCAGCAAATTTGGAAACAGTAGATTTTAGTCCATGGTCTATATTATTTATATATACTATGGATAGAAGTGGCCCAAGAACGAAACCCTGAGGAACTCCACTTGTAACATTTTTCCATCTAGAATTTTTTCCATTTAAAACAACTCTCTGTTTTCGATATTCAATCAGTTACTAGTCCAACTTAATAGGCTACCACTTATTCCGTGCGAAGCTAATTTAGTAAGTAGTCTTTCGTGTGGGACGGTATTAAAAGCCTTTGCAAAGTCTAGATATATTAAATCTATATTGTTTCTTTTGTCATAATTCGAGATAACTGTTTTGTAGAATTTGAGTAAGTTAGTCACGCAAGAGCGTTTCCGTCTGAGACCATGCTGGCTATTATTTATCAAACAGTCACTTGCTAAATGATGTTCGATAGCATCTCTGATGATAGTTTCCATTATTTTTCCTACGATTGAAGTCAAACTTATAGGCCTATAGTTATTTGGTTTCTTTTTGTCACCTTTTTTGAATATGGGAGTAACGTTAGCCAGCTTCCATTCTCTTGGGACATCTCCGGATATGATGGATTTCTTGAAAATAATTTCTAATGGAACAACAACCTCATTTTTTATTTCCTTTAAGATTCTTGGATGCCAACCATCAGGCCCTGGTGTTTTATCAACTTTAAGTTTCTCTATACACCTTTTAATTTTTTCTATTGTTATATTTACCGTAGTGAGTAAGTTTACCCTAGACTTTTCACAGGTTTCAGTTTGGAGTTCACTTTAAGGTGTTTCGTTTACGAATACCGAGCTAAAATGATTGCTTAAAATATTACACCTTCCTTCATTTGAATATTCAAGTTGACCGTCAGCAGATAATAGTGGACCAATGTGATTCCTAACAACCTTTTTATCTCTAATGTAACTATAGAATTCTTTGGGATTCTCTTTGAATTTATCAGCGATGTTCATTTCGCATTGTCGTTTTCTTTTTCTTATTGTCTTTTTTAAATCTCTCTGTATTGATACATAACTTTCATAGTCATTAGATGCACCCGAGCACTTATATTTCTTATAAGCCTGTCTCTTCTTAGCAATACTTTTTTCGGTTTCTTTGTCGAGCCACTTTGGGCGAGCCTTATTTGGGGGACGTCTGTCCTTAAAAGGAATGTAAGTAGGAATCATCTTAGTGAGCGTATTTTGGAATATTTCCCACATCTGGTCTACAGGTTTTTCGCTAAAGTTTGCCTCCCAATCTGTAAGCTGAAGCTCCTGACGTAGTCCTATGAACTGAGCTTTACTGAAATCGGGTATTTTAGAAACACAAGTATCTATTCTAAGATTTTTTAGGAGTTTGAATCTAAGTTGTGATCGCTATTTGTAACAGTTTCACCGACTTCTGCATCAGTTACCATGCTTTCGCGGCTAGTGATCAATAAATCGAGTAAGTTTCCATATCATGTGGGCTCTTTTACATGCTGAATTAAGTAATTATCACGAAGAAAACCAATCAAGCGACTACCTATATGGCCATGTTCAAGTGTCATCCAATCAATGTCAGTAAAATTCAAATCACCCATTATCAATAAATCCCAGTTGCAGAAACTAGACAGTTCTTGAAATAACAGTTTGTCGTCTGCCAATGATAATGTCTTTGGCCTATATATCACACCTACATTCATTTTTTGTCCATTTGTTTGGGTTCACTCAACCCATAAACTATCATATGCATCCTGTTTCACTTTCTCTAAAACACAAGCATAAACATTGTTTTTAACGTACAACAAAACACCCCCACCTTTCTTGTGGTTTCTATCCTGATGAAAGTGTTTAAATACCGCAATATAAAATTCAGCTATGAACTCTGTACCTTTTAATTATGTCCCGGTTATTCCTATCATATCGAGATTTTCGCTTTTGACATACACCTGTATTTCTTGAAATTTGTTCCTAAAACCACGAGCATTAAAGTACATGGTTTTAAGAAACTCGTGATTATTTCTTTTTGACACATTTTGAGTTTCAATATTATGTCCCACATTATAATTTTCTTTTTTATT
>NC_134807.1:39597637-39615137 GCF_046742065.1 Oratosquilla oratoria | reverse complement strand
TCTCTAACAGCTATATTTCTATGAAAAGCCAAGGCAAAAAAGGGTATGGGAGTTTTCCAACCAGAACTCTATTTTTTTTTTTTTTCATTTGTGTGGGTGTGGTACAGACGAAAATAAAAAGGAAGAGATAGGCGGTATGCTTGTTAGAAGAAAGATGAATGTGTTAGCATTAATTAAAAATAGGTTGAAAGAAACGGGTGATCTTGAGTTTGGGAGAGTAGTGGGAAGGGTGTCGGTAGTAAGGAGAGGACTCGTGAGGGAAAGGGTGGCTCTACTAGTGAGGAGATAGGTAAGCGTGTGGTGGAGTGGAAGAAGATTTCTCAAGGTTAATGTGGATAAAGGTGAAACTGGGAAGGAAGATGTGGGTTTTTGTAAGCGCATATGGGCCTGGTTTTGAGAAGAGTGTAGAGAAAAGGGAGGCTTTTTGGATAGGTTTAAATAAATACTTAGAAATTTTGGGAAGAGATGTCAATCCAGTGGTCTTGGAAGGTTTGAATTCTAGGGAAGTATGGAGTACCAGGTAAAAATCATACTGGAGATATAATGGTGGAGATGTGTTTAGAAAACAAACTGATTATATCTAACCCAGGGTTTAGAAAAAAATTAAGCATAAGTACACATGGGAGAAGGTAGTGGATGGATGGGTGGTTGATAAGGCATTAATGGACTATAGTAGGAAAAGCTTTGGATGCCTATGTTCATAGGGAAGATAGTGAAGGAATATCAGATAAATTTTTGAGTGGAGGATAGATGGAGAAAGAGGAAAAGGACAAGAGGTAGATAGGTGCTTTGAGTAAACTGGCTAGTGCGGTTGTTTAATGTGTGTCTAAAGGAAGGAAGAGAATATCAGATAAATTTTTGAGTAGTGGATAGATGGAGAAAGAGGAAAAGGACAAGTGGTAGATAGGTGCTTTGAGTAAACTGGCTAGTGCGGTTGTTTAATGTGTGTCTAAAGGAAGGAAGAGAATATCAGATAAATTTTTGAGTGGTGGATAGATGGAGAAAGAGGAAAAGGACAAGAGGTAGATAGATGCTTTGAGTAAACTGGCTAATGCGATTGTTTAATGTGTGTCTAAAGGAAGGAAGAGTAGCGGAGGACTGGAGGAGTAACCGTATAGTTACGTTTTACGAGAGAAAAGGGGACAAATGTCAGTGTAGTAGTTTCGGAGTTATCAGTTTGTTAAGTGTAACTGGAAAGGTATATGGGAGGGTATTAATTGAGAGGATTAGGATAGGAACAGAGAGAGTAAATGGTTAGGAGCAGTGTGGGTTTAGGAAAGGTAAGGGTTGCATGGATTATATTTTTGTGGTAAGACAGATATGTGAGAAAGCTTTATGAAAGGTAAAGATTTTTTGGGCCCTTTGTTGATTTGAAAATGGTGTATGAGAGGGTAAACCAAAAGAGAGTGTGGGAAATTTTGCAGATATATGTGGTTAGGGAAAGCTTTTATAGGCAGTCATGGCTGTTCAATGCGCACATGGATGGAGTGGTACGGGAGGTGAAGGCGAGGATAATGGCAGCTGACTGGAGATTGTTAAAAAAACTAAGAAAAGTAAGAGGTAAGCCAGTTGTTGTTTGCTGACAACACTGCACTTGTGGCAGTCAGATAAGGGATTAAGGGATTTATTGAAGGAGTTTGGGAGGGTATGCCACAGAAAAAGCTGAATTTAAATGTGGGTAAACGGAGGGTAATGAAATGTGCAAGGGTAGAGGATGACAGTGAGTTGGAAGGAAGTTTTGAGGGAGATAGGTTGGAGGAAGTGGATAGCTTTAGGTATTTGGGTTTGGATGTGGCAGGAAAGGGAGGAGTTGAGGTGGACCTAAACTGTAGACTGAGAGAAGCAAGTAAATGCCTTTGGGGTTAAAATTTTTCATAAGAAATAGGCATTTGGGAATTGATGCAAAGAGGAGACGATGGACGTTTGTGCCGACGGCACTTTATGGAGCAGAGATCTGGAATTTAAGAAAGGCAGAGGAAAAATTTTAATGTATTTTTGAGCTGAAATGTCTAAGAAGTAAGGTAAGGGTTATAAGGCTGGATAAAGTGAGAAACCAGGAGGTGAAGAGGAGAGATGGAGTGGAAAAGGAGATGGCAGAGAGGACTAATAAAAGCTTATTGCTATATTCTGGACACATGGAAAGAATGAGTGATTAGTAAAAGAAGTGTGGAAGGCAGAGGTGGATGAAGTAAATTTGATGAGACGACCGAGGATAAAATAGATGGATGGGTTGAAAGGGACGTTGTGCAAATGGGGAATGTCTATTGAACAAGGAAGGGGGAAGGCAAGGGATAAAGATGAGTGGGAAATGGCAGTGTATAGATAGTACTGTGATGCAAGGATTGCAAGGAAGGGTTGGGACTGGGGTGTACGAAGTGATTTTGTATGAATAATATTTTGACCCAGCCCGAAGGGATTTCCCTGTCATTTTTTCCTAAATGAGATGCCAGAGAGGGGTGATCATTGATTAATTGAAGCGGCCTTCCTCTGGATGTTCTGTATCTTGCTTAATTGATTCTAACCCAAGGTAGTGGGCTGGATACAGGGATGACTCGTCATCCATGAGGATCTAAAATAGGGGGAGGAAATGGTGGTGCATGGGATTGAACTAGATGGGAGTGAGTACTTGCCTTTTGAATTGGCTACGTCAGTTATAAGGAGGAAAAAGTCATTGATTTATAGATAGAATATTTATAGATATGAATATATATATATATATATATATATATATATATATATAGTTATATATATATCTATATATATATATATATATCACATATAGGTAGATATATAATAGAATAAATAAATAAAAACTGAGGCCAATCTAATTTGATTATTCAGCTGATAGCAAGTTATTTAACATATGTTCATGGAACCTTTTTACATACTTCTATACATAACATAGTGGTCAAAGAAATTTAAGACCGGTCTAATTTGTATCAACTACGAGTAAACTATGCTCTTTTCCTCATTAAAAAGAAACATAATTTGTAGCCTTGCAGATAACTAGAGAGGTACAGCACCACCTGAAAAAAATTGAAGTGCGATAACATCTACGATCACCCGAGTGTCTTGATCAGATAAATTTCACAACCAAAAATTTTATGGTTGACTTATTCGTGTTCTCATAGAATTTTTTTTCAATTTTCGATTAATTAATTACAGTTTATGTCGCCTTCAAGAATGCATTCGTCTCAGTCGAAGGAGATTCTGAAGTGATTCAAAGTTATGAGATGCGTTTAATGAGATGTCAGTCTGATTTTCATCCTGTATTCAGACGATGAAAGTGAACCTAAGTGAAGGGATCTTTTTTATTTATTCGCCTATACTAATGCAAAACAGAAAATTGTATTATACAATATATTTTTATGCTGAAATAATCTTGATGAGGATTTACATGTGGAAGTAATGGTATTAGTGATGGCTCAATTAAAAGTATTGACATCGCCAATGACTCTTCACAGTGTACTTGCGGCGTAATTGGAGGCTTGTTAGTATTGTATACCCTTAGGTTTTAGTTCTAATCCCGCACTTATATATAACTCCCAGTAATGGCTTCCCAAATCCAAGCGCATAGGGCAAAAGTGATGGTTTCAGCTGCAGCTACTCATCTCCTGGCGTACGCTTCTCACCTCTTCTCCAGGATTATGTCTTTCCATTCTTTTTATTCCTACTCTCATTCATAGCTTCTATTTTCATTATATTTTTCCAAATCAAACCATTGGTTGCTTTGTCATTATCCTTCTTCATCACTTATAAACTTCCAGTGGTGCTGTCATGGTCAGAAGAACCAGTTTTAATTTCCTTTGGTTCCTTTTCCTTTTTTCATGTCTTTGTTCTTTTGAATTTCTCTCAACCACTCTATTTATCATCCTCAAAATAATCTCACTTTTCCTATTTTCTTTTGTTTGTTCTTCTCTTTTTCCTATTTCTTTCACTCCATGACTTCACCGAAAAAAAGTCTCTTTCCTCATTATTTTTTCTTTTCTCCTCTTTCTTTTCCTCTGCGATTCCATCAAAGTAAAAAAAAAAATCTCTTTCCTTATTCTTTTCTCTTCATCTCCTACTTCTCTTTATTTGCCTCCATCACTTCATCGAAGACGAAAGAAGGCTCTCTTTTATCTTTACTCTTTTCCTCCTTCTCCATCGTCTCTTTATAATTTGCCTATTTCTTTGTCTCCTTGATTTTATTGAATAAAAAAAGCTCTCTATCATTAATCGTTGCTCTTCTTCTCCTTCGCCTCTTTCTTTGCCACCGTGACTTCATCTAAGACGAAAGAAAGCTCTCTTTCATCTTTCCTCTTTTCTTCCTTCTCCTTCGTCTCTTTCTTTCACTCCATCGAAGGCGCCGCCGTGATTGCAAAGTTTCCCTGGAAATTCTTGGGTCAAAGTTTAAATAATTTTTCATAAACTCGCGGCGACAGTCATGATTACATCGATGGATTCTCCCAACGCCCATAAAACTCTCTTCTTCGCTACGCATTTACTCTTTTTTCTATTGACTTAGCCCTACAGGTTGGGCTAAAACCGAGGCTAGAGTATAAACTTGGTCACAAAGTTATGTATTTTTCTCCACCCAGTCTAGTAATGGAGCAAGCGACCGTCTGTCGGGTCTCTTCCTCATCGTAATTATTTTTTTTTCTATAGATAGAGAGTAACACAGTAAAGGATCCTCAAATGAATATTTTAGAACTCATATTAGGTATCTTTCCAAATTCATTTTTTCCATTGATTAAGAAAAATAAAGAGACCTTATGAGGATTCTGCAACCTTAACGAGTGAAAATGTACCTATTCCTGATCAAGAAAGTTGACCAAAAAGTCTGGAGGAGCAAGAAGAATGCAAGAGAGTTGTTAGTTCCGCTGCTACTTACACTTTCAGTAAGTCCATAGTCACTTACAATTTTCTTCACTTTATATTAGTATATTATTCATCTGTAGGCCCCATGCCTCTTCCTTAATGTAAGCTTTAGTCAAGTTCCATTAATCAGTACGAAGGAGAGTTAAACGTATTTTTCTTTTTCTTTTCTTCCGAATAAAACTACACTTCTACAGTTTAGTTGAGTAAGTACACCATAGGACTCCCACCTAGGATCTTTGTACACTCACCAAGTCAAGTCTGCTTTGACGTCACTATTTAATTCATCCAATAACTTTCAACGTTACAAATAAGTGCCACCCTCTAAGGGCGTGACTTTACCTCCGTGCACCAATAATTTCAAGTCTCAAGCAATACTGCTTAAGCATGCACTTCTGTCAGAAACTTGAGTGGCTCAGTGTTTACATTTCATCACATCAGCACCTCTATCGATACCCTACCTTGTGTTTACAAATATTGGACGGTAAGCGGGGATATGCAAATCTGCAACTTCCTCGCGGTCATTGTTTCAAACCATCGAAGTCATAAAATGAATCCTACCCCTCTATCTACATACTTTTCTACCTCAATTTACCGGCCTCTTACAGGGCTCGGCAGCTATCCTCCTTCGTCCCGACCAATTATCTCTACTACCCTCTTATAGAGCTTGCTAATATATACTTGGAAATCATCATATATAAGAAGCTAAATTAACCTTTCATAAACTGGTAGAATGGTATCAGTAAAACGTCAAACACATACTTTTCAAAGAAATAAGCAACCCCTCAAAAATGCATAAATGTAAAAAATAATTCAAGTAGAATAATGGTGAATAATATACATGTCAGATATAATATAACTCAAAATAATTTGCAACACAGATATAATGCAATTTTTGAATAGCTTTGCAAAACTCACTTCTTTGATTAAGAACATTTGATATCAATGGAGAATGTTATCATCTTTTCAAAGATGCTGAGCAAAACCCAATAAAAGTCACAAAATTATTGTAAAGTGTCTCTTCTTGAATTTCAAATGTGTTTCTTCTAAGACACACTCTTAATGCTTCACAAAATATGGTTCTATAATTATGTGAATTGTTCTTAAATATTGGCAAGATTCCAAGTCTGACCACAGCAGATCCAAGGTCTTCATGTCTGTGCTTGACACCAAGTTCCAGTAGTTTAGGTCTCCCACCACAAGTACATACCTTTGGTCAAAATAATTCTATCTGTAAAACACATCAGGATTAATATTTAATTCACATATTATCTTATTAAAATATTCCCTATACTCTTCTGGTTCATTAATATTGATACATAGGGTATCGCAGCAGCCATCTTCATAAACATGCAACCTAACCTTTTTCATATCTAAATGGTCTATCAATTCTTCTCTAGTTTCTAAGTGTAAAAGCTTATATTTATTTGAAAGTGCAGAATCAATTACCCTATATGGAGCTGAGTACCTTGGTGAAAATTTATTAAAGGGTGAATGTATCTTGACCATGATTAAATCTCCCATTTTTAATTCTAGTTTGTGTGCTATTTTGTGTTGGTGCTTTTTTCATCTCACCTGAATAATCCTCCATATGTTCTCTAACTCTTTGATGAATACTTTGAAAAGTATTTATCCTATTTGAGATATAATCATCTATATTATACACAGGTTTCTGATCTGCAATCAAGATTTCATATGGAAGAGTTTTGTTTTCCCCAAAAGTAATAAAATGGGGTGTTTCACCTATTGCTGTTAATTTGGTTGTTCAGAGTACATTTAACACAAGGAATGCAAGTATCACAAGTTATACTATGAGGACTTATCACACATCTTAGACATGTAATAATTTTCATATTTAACCTCTCTACAACTCCATTAGTTTATGGATGATTCACTAAAATATTCATTTTCGTTATCTTAAATAAACTACATAAAACTTCCAAGATTTTGTTATTAAATTCAGTTCCATTATCTGAAACTAAGATCTTAGGTGTTGTGAAAATATAGATTATCTGATCATAGATAACTGAAGCAATTGTTTCAGCTTTCTTATTTGGAATGGGTCATAAAATACAAAATCTTGACAAATAATCAATGGCAACAAATACATATTTATATCCATTCTCAGACATAGGTAACTCCAATGTATCTATGTGAACTCTTTCCCAAGGTTTCTGTGGAATGGAATAAGTAAACATAAGAGCAGGTTTTGGTGTATTTCCTTTCACCATAACACATTAAAAAAAAATTCTATACAATCATATATATCTTTCTTCATACCTGGCCAAAAGTATTTAAGTTGTGCTTGTCTATAAGTTTTATCCTTCCCTGGATGTGAACTACAATCACTACCATGAAGTAACTTCAATATCTCTTTTACATGAGTTTGTGGTATTACTGATTTACTGGACCTCTAGAAATATATTTTCCACTTACAACTGTTTTTCTATACAAATGTTCATTAGTCAAATGAAATTCTTCTATCTTATACCCCTTTGGTAGTTTTGGAGGATTTCCTCTTGGATTCATCATATACTTGGCTAATGAGTCACATGTCTTACCATCCCTCTGTTCTCTTATTAGTATTTCCTCATCTAAGGTTACTAACTCATCTATACTACAAACAAAATTAACCAACCCTGTCATTGGTAGGCTAATGTTTCTAGAAAGTGCATCTGCTGCAACATTGTTTTTACTCGGAATATATTCAAATTTAACTTCATAGCACTGAAGCACTGTAAATCATCTAGCGAGTCTGCCCCTAATATTCTTATGCTTAAATCAGTTCTGAATAGCTGTATGATCAGTCCACACTCTGATTGGATATCCCAGTATCATATATATAAAACTTTCTAATGAATATATCACTACTGATGTTTCTCTTTCTGTTATAGAGTACTTTCTCCCTGCGCTATTACAAAGTCTTGATGTGTAAGCTATTGATTTCAAAGTTCTATTTCTCTCTTGCATAAGTATTTCCCCTAATCCTATACCAGATGCATCAGTGCAAAGAATGAATTCTTTATCATAGTCTGGAAATATTAAAATTGGAGAACTCGTAAGTTTATCTTTCAACTTGCCAAAAGCTTTCTGTTGTGCAGGTCCCCACATGAACTTTGAGTCTTTCCTCAACAAAGAACTTAATGGATTAGTAATGTAAGCATATCGTTGAATAAAATTTCTATAATATCCTGTCAATCCCAAGAAACTTCTAACTTTTTCTATATTGTCTGGCACGGGAAAATGTCTTACTACTTCAACCTTTGAATACACTGTACTAAGTCCTTGCCTGTCTATCTTATGTCCCAAATAAATAACACTGTCCTGCAAGAACTAACATTTTTCAAATTTCACTTTCAATCCTGCTTCAACTAGTCTTGAGAATATCATATCTAATTTATTAAAGTGCTCAACTGCTGTCTGGGAAACTATTAGAATATCATCTAGAAATACACTGGCAGTATTTCCTAACAACCCATCTAGAACTGTATTCATTAATCTCATGTGAATTAATGGACTTTTACATAACCCAAATGGCATTTGTTTGAACGCATAGTGTCCCGTTGGAGTAGAAATTGCTGTGAACTCTCGTGAGTCTTCATGCAACTCTATTTGCAAAAAAGCAGATTTGATATCTATAGTGCTAGGATACCTATTCTCAGTTCCCAAACTTCTAAGAATGTCCCATATCACTGGTAAGGGTAACCTGTCCCGTATGGTGTGTTTATTCAATTCCCTATAATCAATAACTGGACGTATGGTACCATCTGATTTTGGCACCAGAATCAAAGAGAAGTACCACTCACTTTTACTATGTTCAATAATATCCTGCGATAACATATCAGTGATCAGAGTATCTACCATTGCTAATTCAGAGTGATGAACTCTGTAGGCTGGAATATAAATAGGCTGAGTTCCTAATTTTTATTTAATCTGATGTTTATCAGTGAATCAGTTGTTTTGCCTAAGGCGTCCCCCGGCAAAGCAATTGCTTTATTGTGCTTCACAAGCAAAGCAACTAAACTTTCATCCAACTCAGTGCAATTAGTACGTTCTGGTTGATTCTAGTATTTCTTTCCCAACTCTATTTCTTCCTGAACTGAACAGATTGATGAAATTGGTAACTCCACCTACTCAGTATTCTCATTCAAAATCTTAATGGGTTTTGTACACTACTTAAAACATCCTATTAATGTACCTTCCTTTCTTTATTCAAAGCATTAATCATTAATATTTCTACCATGTTCTTATTTGACTTATAAATCCCTGACTCAAATTTCAAATCTTTTAATCTAATTGATTCTGGGATGGTTAAAATTTCAGAGTCTACAGTGACTCCTTCCAACTGCACTTCAACCCTGTTAGTTGTTCTGGAGTGTAATAATGCCGACTTTATTATGCCACCATCCACAATTTGCAAAGCTTCATTTGTAGTTGATGAATTAGTAATTTCTGGGATTTCTTGAACATCTGAGTAGGGTTCACTATATGTGGATTTACTTTCTGTTGGTCTGGACCGCTAGGCCTCGTTATCTAAAATAAAAAGTTTATCTTTCCTATCTATTTCTAGGGGGGATTATTTGATTCCTTTCACTGGTCTTAAGTCTGGTTGATTTAAAAACGGGATTAACTGTGATTTCACTAAGATCCCTAAGTCAGCAGGACATATGATCATGTTCTCTTTTCTCATAGTTGCAAATCCTATCAATAAATCTCCTGGAAAAACATACCCGGGACTGGACCGTGCGTACGTACAGCCGGGCTGTGCCCCCTCCTCTACCTATTCCTACTCCTGGTTTCCCGTCCACCATCCGATATCTCCACCACCGTTCATACTGCCGCGCCTTCCTGCTTGCTGCTGCCGATGCTGCTGCTGCCGCTGCTGCTGCTGCTACTGCTCGAGACCTTCAGTCAGTCAGTCAGTCAGTCAGTCAGTCGTCGCGGCAAGCCAGTGGCGGGTACTACCGTCTGGTATACGGCCGGGGACGATCAGGTAGGTAGTTTGGGTAGGGAGGGGCGCGTCGCGCCGGGAGACACACGCAGGCCGCTTCGAAAGACCCGGCCTGGGCCGCCGCGCAAAGGCTAGACGCCGCTCCGAGGGCGAAGGGAAGGAGAGGCGCTTCCGTGAGGGGCGAACCCCAGGATGACCCTTCCTCCACCTACCTCGGGCGACGGGCGGGGGCTCGGGACTGGACCGTGCGTACGTACAGCCGGGCAGTTCCCCCTCCTCTACCTACTCCTACTCCTGGTTTCCCGTCCACCATCCGATTTCTCCACCACCGTTCATGCTGCCGCGCCTTCCTACTTGCTTGCTGCTGATGCTGTTGATGCTCGTGACCTAGACCTCCGAGGCAGCAAGGCAAGGCAAGGGAACGTGAGCGGGCGGTGACAGCGCTTTTGGCCTCTCGGCTGCCTACCAGGGCCTCGTGGCGTGTGGCGGTGGCCACCACGCTGTCGCCCTGCCCCGCAGCGCTCATGCCTGGGTTGGGCGTTGGTGGGAGGCACCCGGCCTCCCGGCCGGGGATACCCACCCCTATACTGTATACGCGAGATGCCAGAGTTGCGGGTGTCGGGTCCCGGATTTCCCTTGCCGACCTTATATGAAGGGAAAATTCGCCTTCACTTCGTCCTCCGTCACACTGAGAAGTTAGGCTTAACCGGCCCTCCATGTCCCAACCTTGGTCAACGGTCCCAAAATTTTGCCCAACGAGGCTCACGTCCGAACGAGCCGGCTGAGTCAGCTTCGATCCACTCCCCTGCCACCTCCTCAGCCGCCCGCCAACTTTCGAGGTGTGCCCGCCACCGTCACCCAGCACTCGCTTAATATAACCTAGCCCATTCGGGAGTTCTCGGCCACGGCGGAGTCTAGGGGCAGTGCACGGGAAATATGGAAAAGTAGGATCAACCTCTGGGTTGTAACTTGCCAAGGTTACCGTCTAAATAACACGAGGACCACACCAACCTACAATCCCCCTGCCTGCGCCCCGAGGACGGTCGGTCGGACCCGGCCCGGTCAGCCCCGAACCGACCCGCCCCGCCACCGTGACGTAGACCAGCATTCGGTCTACACTAGTGCTACTCAAAGTGGTGGTCGTCCGCGCGGACCGGTGCCGGTACGCGGCCATGCCAAGGAATCATTTGAAGAGTTGGAATTCCGAAGTCCTGTTAAGAGTATTTGAGCTACAAGCTCCACGGGCAGCCCCCGGCCACCGTGGGGCAGCCAGCAGTCGGTCTGCATCACTTATCAACAAACTAGATGTTGCGAGATACAAAGACAGGCAGGTCACCACAGGTATAACTCCCCTTCCTGTACAATACAGCTAGGTAAATACAACTAAGTATTTCAATACAAATACACACACACACACACACACACACACACACACACACACACACACACACACACACACACACACACACACACACACACACACACACACACACACACACACACACACACACACACACACACCGGCTAACGTGGACAACAGCAGTCGGCCGACATCACTTACCACGTTAGCGGAGTGCTCCGCCACGGTCCGAGGCAGGGACGGGACGACCCGGGGGCACGTCAACATAAAGTAGTGGGCACCCCACCCCCGGCCACCGTGGACAGACAACAGCAGTCGGCCGACATCACTTAGCCCGTCCGCGGTGTGCCGGGACGGGACGGGATGGGGCCGGGCAGGGCATGTCGGCCGAAAGAAGTGGGCACCCCATCCCCGGCCACCGTGGACAGACAACAGCAGTCGGCCGACATCACTTAGCCCGTCCGAAGGGGTGCTCCGCCACGGTCCACGGCCGGGACGGGCCGGTGCACCTCGTCCAAAAGAAATGGGCACCCCACCACTCCCGGCCCCGACCGCCGTGGATGAGCAGTCGGCCGACATCACTTAGCCCGTCCGAAGGGGTGCTCCACCACGGTCCGCGGCCGGGACGGGCCGGGGTGCCTCGTCCGTAAGAAGTGGGCACTCCACCACTCCCGGCCCCGGCCACCGTGAATCAGCAGTCGCCCGACATCAGTTAGCTCGACCGAAGGGGTGCTCCGCTAGCCGCGGCCGGGACGGGCCGGGGCACCTCGTCCGAAAAAAGTGGGCACCCCACCACTCTCGGCCCCAGCCACTGTGGATCAGCAGTCGGCCGACATCACTTAGGCCATCCGCTGGGTGATTCGCCACGGTCCAGGGCCGGGGACGGGCCGGGCCGGGGCACGTCGGCCGAAAGAAGTGGGCATCCCACCCCCGGTCACCGTGGAGAGACAACAGCAGTCGTCCGAAGTAAGTGGGCACCCCACCACTCCCGGCCCCGGACAACGTGGATCAGCAGTCGGCCGACATCATTTAGCCCGTCCGAAGGGGTGCTCCGCCACAGTTCCCGGCCGGGGCACGTCGGCCGAAAGAAGTAGGCACCCCACCCCTGGCCACCGTGGACAGAGAACAGCAGTCGGCCAACATCACTTAGCCCGTCCGAAGGGGTTCTCCGCCAAGGTCCGCGGCCGGGACGGGCCAGGGCACCTCGTCCGAAAGAAGTGGGCACCCGACCACACCCGGCCCCGACCACCGTGGATCAGCAGTCGGCCAACATCACTTGGACCGTCCGGAGGGGTGCACCGCCACGGTCTGCTGCCGGGGCACGTCGGCCGAAGGAAGTGGGCACCCCACCCATGGGCCACTGTGGACAGACAACAGCAGTCGGTCGACATCATTTAGCCCGTCCGAAGAGGTACTCAGCCACGGTCCGCGGCCGGGACGGGCCGGGGCACCTTGTCCAAAAGAAGTGGGCACCCCACCACTCCCGGCCCATGCCACCGTGGATCTGCAGTCAGCCAACATCACTTAGCCCGTCCAAAGGGGTGCTCCTACGGTCCGCGGCCGGGGCACGTCGGCCGAAGGAAGTGGACACCCCACCCCCGGGCACCGTGGACAGACAACAGCAGTCAGCCGACATCACTTAGCCCGTCCGAAGGGGTGCTCCGCCACGGTCCCCTGTCGAGGCATGTTGGCGGCAAGAAGTGGGCACCCCCACCCACAGAAACCGTGGACAGACAACAGCAGTCAGCCGACATCACTTAGCCTGTCCGCGGGGACGGGTTCGCGACGGGGGGGGGGGGCCGGGATGGGCACCGGGACAAGCAGTCGGCTGACACCACTTAGCCCGTCCAAAGGGGTGCTCCGCACAGTCCGCGGCCGGGACGGGCCGAGTCACCTCGTCCGTAAGAAGTGGCCACCCCACCACTCCCGGCCCCGGGTACCATGGATCAGCAGTCGGCCGACATCACTTAGCCCGTCCAAAGGGGTGCTCTGCCACGGTCCGCGTCCGGGGACGGGCTGTGCTGCACCGGGCCGGGCCGGCCGGGGCACGTCGGCCGAAAGAATTGGGCAACGCAACCCCGGCCACCGTGGACAGACAACAGCAGTCGGCCGTTATCACTTAGCCCGTCCGAAGGGGTGCTCCGCCACGGTTCGCGGCCGGGACGGGCCGGGGCGCCCCGTCCGAAAAAAGTGGGCACCCCACCACTCCCGGCCCCGGCCACAGTGGATCAGCAGTCGGCCGACAACACTTAGCCCGTCCAAAGGGGTGCTCCGCCACAGTCCGCGACCGGGGACGGGCCAGGTCGTACCGGGCAGGGCCGGGGCACGTCGGCCGAAAGAAGTGGGTAGCCCACTCCCGGCCACCGTGGACAGACAACAGAAGTCGGCCGACATTACTTAGCCCGTCCGAAGGGGTGCTCCGCCACGGTCCGCGAAGGGACGGGCCGGGGCACGTCGGCCGAAAGAAGTGGGCACCCCACTCCCGGCCACCGTCGACAGACAACAGCAGTCGGCCGACATCACTTAGATCCGAATGGGGTGGTGTCGGAGGCCGGGGGGGGGATGTCGTGTAAGAGGGGGAGTGGGAAGTGGGGGGGCAGTCAGCCGACACAGGAACTTAGACCGAAGGGGGTGGCTCCGGGACGGACGGGCAGGCCGAAAGAGGTGGGGACACGGCAGTCGGCCGACATCATTAGCCCGTCCGAAGGGGTGCTCCGCCACGGTCCATGGCCAGGATGGGTCGGGGCACCTCGTCCGAAGGAAATGGGCACCCCACCACTCCCGGCCCCGACCACCGTGAATCAGCAGTCGGCCGACATCATTTAGCCCGTCCGAATAGGTGCTCCGCCACGGTCCGCGGCCGGGGCACCTCGTCCGAAAGAGGTGGGCACCACACCCCTGGCCACCGTGGACAGACGACAGCAGTCAGTCGACATCACTTAGCCCGTCCGAAGGGGTGCTCAGCCACGGTCCGAGGCCTGGACGAGCCGGGGCGCCTCGTCCGAAAGAAGTGGGCACCCCACCACTCCCAGCCCCGGCCACCGTGGATCAGCAGTCGGCCGATATCACTTAGTCCGTACGGAAGGGTGCTTCACCACTGTCCGTTGCCGGGGCACGTCGGCCGAAGGAAGTGGGCACCCCACCCACGGGCCACCGTGGACAGACAATAGCAGTCGGCCGACATCACTTAGCCCCTCCGAAGGGGTGCCCCGCCACGGTCCGCGGCCGGGACGGGCCGGGGCACCTCGTCCGAAAGAAATGGGCACCCCACCACTCCCGGCCCCGGCCACCGTGGATCAGCAGTCGGCCGACATCTCCTATCCCGTCCTAAGGGGTGCTCCGCCACGGTCCGCGGCCGAGACGGGCCGGGGCACCTCGTCCGAAAAAAGTGGGCACCCCACCACACCCGGCCCCGGCCGACATCACTTAGGCCATCCGCGTGGTGCTTCGCCACGGTCCGCGGCCGTGGACGGGCCGGGTCGTAACGGGCCGGGCCGCAACGGGCCGGGCCGCAACGGGCCGGGCCGGGGCACGTCGGCCGAAAGAAGTGGGCACCCCACCCCCGGTCACCGTAGAGAGATAACAGCAGTCGGCCGACATCACTTAGCCCGTCCGAAGTGGTGCTCCGCCACGGTCCGCTGCCGGGACGGGCCGGGGCACATCGTCCGAAATCAGTGGGCACCCTACCACTCCCAAACACGGCCTCGTGGATCACCAGTCGGCCGACATCTCCTATCCCATCCGAAGAGGTGCTCCGCCACGGTCCGCGGCCGAGATGGGCCGGGGCACCTCGTCCGAAAAAAGTGGGCACCCCACCACTCCCGGCCCCGGCCGACATCACTTAGGCCATCCGCGTGGTGCTTCGCCACGGTCAACGGACGGGCCGGGGCACGTCGGCCGAAAGAAGTGGGCACCCCACCCCCGGTCACCGTAGAGAGATAACAGCAGTCGGCCGACATCACTTAGCCCGTCCGAAGTGGTGCTCCGCCACGGTCCGCGGCCGGGACGGGCCGGGGCACCTCGTCCAAAAGCAGTGGGCACCCCACCACTCCCGAACCCGGCCTCGTGGATCACCAGTCGGTGGACATCTCTTAGCCTGTCCGAATAGGTGATTCGCCAGGGTCCGCGGCCGGGGCACGTCGGCCAAATGAAGAGGGCTCCCCACCCCCGGCCACCGTGGACAGACAACAGCAGTCAGCCGACATTACTTAGTCCGCCCGGAGGGGTGCTCCGCCACGGTCCACGGCCGGGGCACGTCGGCCGAAAGAGGTGGGAACCCTACCCCCGGCCACCGTGTACAGACAACATTAGTCGGCCGACATCACTTACCCCCTCCGAAGGGATGCTCTTCCAAGGTCCGCGGCCGGGACGGGCCGGGGCAACTCGTCCGAAAGAAGGGGGCACCCCACCACTCCCGGCCCGGACACCGTGGATCAGCAGTTGGGCGACATCACTTAGCCCGTCCGAAGGGGTGCTCCGCACGGTCCGTGGCAGGGACGGACCGGAGCACCTCGTCCGAAAGAAGTGGGCACCTCACAACTCCCGGCCCGGCCACCGTGCATCAGCAGTCGGCAGACATCAATTAGCCCATCCGTGGGGTGCTCCGCCATGGTCCGCGGCCGGGGCACGTCGGCCGAAGGAAGTGGTCACCCCACCCCTGGTCACCGTGGACAGACAACAACAGTCGGCCGACATCACTTAGTTCGACCGAAGGGGTGCTCCGCCACGCTCAACGGCCGGGGCACGTCGGCCGAAGGAAGTGGGCAATCCCACCCCCGGCCACCGTGGACACACATCAGTCGGTCGACATCACTTAGACCGTCCGCAGGGGGTGCTCCGCCACGGTCCGCGGCCGGGACGGGCCGGGGCACCTCGTTCGAAAGAAGTGGGCACCCCACCACTCCCAGCCCCGACCACCGCGGATCATCAGTCGGCCGACATCACTTAACCCGTCCGAAGGGGTGCTCCGCCACGGTCCGGGGCCGGGACACGTCGGCCGAAAGAAGTGGGCACACCATCCCCGGCTTCCGTCGACAGACAACAGCAGTCGGCCGACATCACTTAGCCCGTCCGAAGGGGTTCTCCGCCACAGTCCGCGGCCGGGGCACGTCGGCCGAAGGAAGTGGGCACCCCACCCCCGGCCACCGTGGACAGAGAACAGCAGTCGGCCGACATCCCTTAGCCCGTCCGAAGGAGTGCTCCGCAACGGTCTGTGGCCGGGACGGGTCGATGCACCTCGTCCGATGGAAGTGGGCACACAAGCACTACTGGCCCCGACCACCGTGGATCAGCAGTCGGCCGACATCACTTAGCCCGTCCGAAGGGGTGCTCCGCCACGGTCCGCGGCCGGGGCACGTCGGTCTAATGAAGTGGGCACCCCACCCCCGGCCACCGTGGACAGACAACAGAAGTCGGCAGACATCACTTAGCCCGCCCGGAGGGGTGCTCCGCCATGGTCCGCGGCTGGGGCACGTCGGCTGAAGGAAGTGGGCACCCCACCCCCGGCCACCGTGGACAGACAACAGCAGTTGGCCGACATCCCTTAGCCCGTCCGAAGGGGTGCTCCGCCACGGTCCGTGGCTGGGGCACGTCGGCCGAAAGAAGTGGACACCTCCACCCCCGGCCACCCTTGACAGACAACAGCAGTCGGCCGACATCACTTGGCCCGTCCGAAGGGTTGCTCCGCCAGAGTCCCCGCCCGGGACAGGCCGGGCACCTCGTCCGAAAGAAGTGGGCACCACACCACTCCCGACCCCGGCCACCGTGGATCAACAGTCGGCCGACATCACTTAGCCCGTCCGTGGGGTGCTCCGCCACGGTCCGCGGCCTGGGCACATCGTCCGAAAGAAGTGGGCACCCCACCACTCCCGGCCCCGACCACCGTGTATCAGCAGTCGGCTGACATCACTTAGCCCGTCCGAAGGGGTGCTCTGCCACGGTCCACGGCCGGGGCACGTCGGCCGAAAGAAGTGGGCACCCCACCCCTGGCCAACGTGGACAGACAACAATAGTCAGCCGACATCACTTAGCCCGTCCTCGGGGTGCTCCGCCACGGTCCACGGCCGGGGCACGTCGGCCGAAAGAAGTGGGCACCCCCACCCACGGTCACCGTGGACAGACAACAGCAGTCGGCCGACATCACTTAGCCCGTCCGAAGGGGTGCTCCGCCACGGTCCGCGGCCGGGGCACGTCGGCCGAAAGAAGTGGGCACCCCACCACTCCCGTTCCCGGATACCCTGGATCAGCAGTCGGCCGACATCACTTAGCCCGTCCGTGGGGTGCTCCGCCACGGTCCGCCGCCGGGACACGTCGGCCGAAAGAGGTGGGCACCC
>NC_134807.1:39585137-39592637 GCF_046742065.1 Oratosquilla oratoria | reverse complement strand
TATATCATTTCCTCGCTGCACCACCAGGTCAGGCTTCCTTAGCCCTGCAGGAGTTCTGAGGTGAGGCTCTACGAGTACTCTGTCAATGTCAGTCTGGTCAGATAATAACTTCTCCAGGCGGCTCACCACGAAGTCATGGCGAGCGACTCGTGGACCGTGGCTTGCAGGACACACCTGCAGGACATGCCCCAAAGTCTCGGACTTTGCGCACCCCTTGTCGCATCTAACGCCTTCCGGTCCGCCATGCCCCCTTCCAGCCGCTCCACGCTTACGCCCTACCTGAGTTGGCCTGGCGTTAGCGTGGAGTTTGACAGCGTCAATGTACACACTGCCAGGGATGCTCACAGTTCCGTCCGAGATCCAGGAATGGGCCTCAGGGACCAACCCCGCTTCCCGAAGGCCAGCGCCAACGATCGAGTCGTGAAGGCGGCTTGTCCAGTAACCCAGTGCCTCTTTCTTGTTGCGAACGATCACTCCGCGGTACTTAACTTTCCCGTCAAAGTGTCGCTGCATCTGGGTGAAGAACCTGGTCTTCACCAAGGCCTGGACGACCGGGTCGTCCGACAACGCGAGTCTACCGATTCGGTTGGCCCTGAGTAACGGGATCGCCATCCTCAGACACAACAAACCTAGACCACCGGATTTCACCGGAGCATACAGGAACCCCAGGGTCACGTCGCTAGGGAGACGTAACCAGGATCTAACCGCCGACCTGATCTTGCGATCCCAGATCTCGAGCTGGGTCAAGGTGACTCTACCCAGCACGAGACTGTGAAGCAAACCCGGAAGGAGGTGCACCCTCAGGATGTACAATTTCTGCTGCGGCTTTAAGGGGGCTTCCAATAGATGACATAGGGGTCCATCGATGACAGCCGAGCTGTTCATGACAGCGCCGCTGGCACCGATGGGGATCCCTAGGTATCTATAAGTGTCCCTAATGTCCATGGCCCGCATTGGTTTGAGGCCGACGAAGATGGACGGTCGGCTGTCTACAACGGTCCTCTTCCTCTTCCCGTCCGTAGTTAGCACAAAGGAGGCACACTTGGCCGGGTTGAGGGAGAGTCCCGCGAGACTGAGGGCTTCCTCGACACTTTTCAATTGGGCGTTTAGCCCAATGGGTGTCCGCGCCACTATTATGAGATCGTCTGCAAAAGCGAGATAGGAGAGGCGCTGATCTCCGATAGCCACCCCAAACTCCGGGTTTAACTGGGCGACCACCTCGTCAATCACTGCATTGAAAAGCAGTGGAGACAAGGGGTCGCCCTGTTTCACTCCGCAGTTTGTGGTGACTTCGTCACCTAGGACGTTCAGCCGCCCGTCAGCAAGAGTCGACTGGACGTATTCGGTGAGTAGACCCGGGCCTCCTAGTCGCCTTATGGCTCTCATAACAGTGTCGCGAGACACCGTGTCGAAGGCCTTCCTCACATCAAGGAAGGCCATGGACAAAGGGGAGATCCCATCTTTAGCCTCCTGGATTAGGCCGGTAAGCAGAGTCACGTTCGTCAGGCAACCATCTTCGGGACGAAAGGCTACCTGGCGATCGTGGTTCGGCATACCGCCTAATCGGGTGGCCAAGATCTTGTGCAGGGTTCGTGTAACTAGAGAGGCCACCGCGATTGGCCGAAAGTCTCCCGGGTTACTCGCACCCTGCACCTTGGGGACCATCGTCACCCTCGCTGATCTTAGGGCGCGAGGACAGTAACCAGCCGCGAGCCAGAGATTATACATGCCACATAAAGATCTTTTGCATAAGGACTGAAGGATTTCCTTTTTAACCCCATCAGGACCTGGGGCGGAATCCTTGGTCTTCCTGATGGTCTGGAAGACCTCATCAGCTGTAACAGGGGACAGCATCCAATTGCTCTCCGGACAGATGGGGTCCACCGGCCTAGCATCCGGCTTACCCGTCCGCTCGAAGATCGGACGCCAGAAGGAAAGGAAGCCCTGATAGGATGGGGGATTCGGCTTCTCCTTCCACCCTCCGGAGAGGATAGAACGGGCCGCCTCAGATCTTTTTGCCTTGTATAAAGTCTGAATCCGCCGGTACTGCATCTGTTTCCTCCTTCTCTGGGAGAGGGGCGCCGTCGACGGCGGGACAGGCGGTCCATCTCGAGGGGGCGCGCTCGATGTTGGCGCTTTTGCCTGCAACGCTGCGACCAAGGCCACAGCGTGTTTCTCGCACTAGCCTGCGAGTTCCACAGAAGGGACGCCAATCCGGTCCGGGCTCGGCCGGCCCCGACTGCGCCGCCGCGACCGTCCGTGAGGATGGCGGGCGGGCGGCAAGGAGGCCTCGCCCAGTCCAGACGGCGAGCCCGTGCCCGCTTCCCCCACAGGCCCGACTGGCCCGACCCTCAAAGCCAATCCTTTTCCCGAAGTTACGGATCTAACTTGCCGACTTCCTTTACCTACATTATTCTATCGATTAGAGGCTATTCACCTTGAAGACCTGCTGCGGATATGGGTACGGGCTCCCCCGAAAATTTGACCCCTTCCCCCGCTGCTTCAGGGACCGGCAAAAGATCGCGGTACTCAGGACGCCGTAAGACCTGCGACGCTCTACGGGTTTGATAAGGCCCTCTCGCCTTGCAAGTAGCTTCCAGGGCCAAGACCTCTTAAGCAGAAAAGAAAACTCTTTCCTGGACCGTGGCCGGCAGCAGCAGGTTTCCTCCTGTCGCCAGGAGTACCTTTAGGCAAGGGGTAACACCGTCTCCGGGTGGAGGTTCCGGAATAAGAACAGGATTCCCTTTCGCCCACAACCTTCCGGCCGCATAGATCGCGTGCGAGTGAGTGCGGTTGGTCACACTCGCCTCCTCCCCTGATTGCTTGCTTGCTTGCTTGCTGGGGAGGAAGAGGCATGGCCGGGGGTGCCTGGGTGGCTGGGTGGCTGGGTGGCTGGGTGACTGGGTGGCTGGGTGGGTACCGGGGCCGCTGCTGGCTGGCTGGCTGCCTGCCTGCCTGCCTATCTGGCCGGCTGTCTGTCTGGCACGGTAAGGGTGGACTTACGTGGGCTCAAAGGGAGCGTAAAAACGCCCCACTCCCTCTCCGCCTACCAACGCCGACGCCAACGCCAACCGACAGACCGACGACCTTTTCCCCGCCCGAAAGCCCACCCGAAAGCCCGCCCGAAAGCCCCGCTCCCCGGCCAGAGCCAACTCGTTGTTCGGCACGGCGGGACTGTGGAGGCGGATTTCTCCTTGGGCTTAGGATCGACCGCACCATGTTCAACTGATGTTCACATGGAACCCTTCTCCACTTCAGCCCTGAAGGATCTCGCTCGAGTATTTGCTACTACCACCAAGATCTGCACCAGCGGCTGCACCAGACCGGCTCGCGCCGGACTCCTTCTACGCTCACCGCTGCGACCCTCCTACTCGTCGGGGCTTCGAGACCCTGGTCGGCCGGTACTGCCCCGACGGTCGAGTATCGGGAGGACGCTTGAGCGCCATCCATTTTCAGGGCTAGTTGCTTCGGCAGGTGAGTTGTTACACACTCCTTAGCGGATTCCAACTTCCATGGCCACCGTCCTGCTGTCTATAGCAACCAACACCTTTCATGGGATCTGATGAACGTTTGGTTCATCCCACAGCGCCAGTTCAGCTAACCAAAAATGGTCCACTAGGTACTCCAGATTCACTGTCGAGGCTTCAGTCAAGCAAGCCCGACCTCTCACCCATTTAAAGTTTGAGAATAGGTTGAGGACGTTTCGTCCCCAAGACCTCTAATCATTTGCTTTACTGGATGAAACTCTGTAGCAAGCACCAGCTATCCTGAGGGAAACTTCGGAGGGAACCAGCTACTAGATGGTTCGACTAGTCTTTTGCCCCTATACCCAGCTCCGACGATCGATTTGCACGTCAGAATCGCTACGGACCTCCACCAGAGTTTCCTCTAGCTTCGTCCTGGCCAGGCATAGTTCACCATCTTTCGGGTCCCAACATATCTGCTCTTGGTACTCACCACCCACGGTGGGGTGTGCAAGTCCCGAGCTTGCGCCGGCCGTGAGGGTGATCGGCCCTCGGGCCTCATCGGGGGAGGCCCTTCACTTTCATTTCGCCTTTGGATTTAGTGCGCCCAATGATTCGCACACATGTTAGACTCCTTGGTCCGTGTTTCAAGACGGGTCGGGTGGATCGCCGACCTACACGCCGCTGAAAAGCGCCGGCGAAGGAGGCGCCCGCCGACCCGAGAGTCGGTGTGGTCGAAGAAGGCCCCTCCGGAACTCGACATTCCTCAGACGCAGCCGGCGAGGCGCGCGAGGTTCCGCGCTGGGCTTCTCCCCGTTCTGTCGCCCTTACTGGGGGTTCCCTGTTGGTTTCTTTTCCTCCGTTTATTAATTTGCTTAAATTTGGCGGGTGTTCTCACCCGCATCGAGGTCGGCATTGTTGGCTTGAGAGTTCGGTCGGGAGCTGGTTGTTACAGAGTCGGTCGGGTCGAGCGAGCGAGCGGTCGGTCGTCTCTCCCCTCCCTGTTTATCTGTCTGTCCACCAATCTCCCTCCATCCCCCGAGAGTAGTACTGGCTGGCTGACGGCAGCAGCGAGGGCGCTCGTTTTCAGGGTCGGCGGCGGCGGCGGCGGCGGCGGCACCTTCCCCTCGTTTGCGTTTACGACGCAGGCTGGTCAAGTCCTTGAACCCGTCCTGGTCCGTCTAGAGGGGTTAGTTAGCCGCCCTCCGGACGAGCAGAGCCCTGCACTCTGCCATGCCATCCTCTCATATTGAGGCCACGCACCGCCCGACTGCTTGCTTGCTACTGCGGGGAACCGGACGGGCCGGCAAACGTCCGACCCGCTCCTTCGCCAGTAGTCGGCGGCGGGCAAGACCCCAGGACACACGCCCAGGGTCCCGGCTTCCGATATTAGTCTGTCTGCCGGGACCAGCGGGGGCGCCTCGCTCGACGGGAGAAACGCTGATGGCTGGCTGGCTGGCCGGCCATCGGCGCTCCCGGACCCGGCTGGCCCCCTTTGGGAGAGTTCCTTCTTCCCGCTCAAGGCGGGGGTCGTGATGATTCTGGGAACCGACCCTCGATCGAGTTGGACCACGGCACTCTTGGCCGCGGGCGCCATGTGCGTTCGACAGGTCGATGCTCATTGTATCCTGCAATTCACACGCCGACGCGCATTTTGCTGCGTTCTTCATCGACCCACGAGCCAAGTGATCCACCGTTAAGAGTAGTGTCTCCGGTTAACTGGAGGGTACCTAGGTTCCATGGCCCCGCCCCGTTGAGCCTCCCGGAACTAGCAATCTGCTTGGGGTATACATTAAGAAAAGAGTGAGGAGAGCCCTCGGAACGGCGGAGGAGGAAGCCTGCTACCCGCTGATGATACTGCGGCTGCGGCTGCGGCTACTTCCTGCAACGCCTTTTGGAGCGAACGGCTTCGGCCGGCCAGCTTGGAAAAGAAAGAAAACCAGGTCGGCGGGCCTTCCGGCACAACGGCGGCGGCGGGCAAGCGGCGTGTCCAGCTACCTGCCTGCCTAGCCACCTACCTACCTACCGGGGAGGAGCAGGTCCACAACCATCCCCTCATGGGTGACTGGCAGGGCCGGGCTTCCTTGCCCCTGTCGCCCAGACGCTCTCGCCGGCCACTGTAAGCGGCTTGAGCTCCCTCGGCGTCCGTTTCGCTAGGTTACTCGTCCTGCCTGGCGGCGGGCGGCGATCGATCACACGGAGGGGCTTTTCGGTCGATTTCTATAGGAGACTTTGACCTGCCTGAGGCAGCAGGCGCCGGATATAGTTCAGGGGCAGCCCCCGCGGACCCTTTCCCAGTCGAGTGAAGAACGAACGAACTGGTGCAGGGCAAACTTGGCGGGCTGGATCCCTGGCGGCTTTGTTGTGCAGGGGTGCTGCCCGCCTGCTTGCTTACCTGCCGGTTGGCGAATAAGCGAGCCAAGACAGCGGTTGGGTTTTCTTTGGGTGGGCCTCGGTGGAGGAAGGCCTTGCTCGGTTCGACCTACTCCAACACCGATCATTTCCCGCGGGCTACACCCGCCGCAGCTTCCAACCCCTGGGCGTGGGCCTGGCGCTGCGCTACTTCGGAGGGTGGGTTAGTTCACCCGAGTCGGCCATTCAGTCAGTCAGTCAGTCAGTCAGTCAGTCAGTCAGTCAGTCAGTCAGTCAGTCAGTCAGTCAGTCAGTCAGTCAGTCAGTCAGTCAGTCAGCCAGCCAGTCAGTCAGCCAGTCAGTCGTCGCGGCAAGCCAGTGGCGGGTACTACCGTCTGGTATACGGCCGGGGACGATCAGGTAGGTAGTTTGGTTAGGGAGGGGCGCGTCGCGCCGGGAGACACACGCAGGCCGCTTCGAAAGACCTGGACTGGGCCGCCGCGCAAATGCTAGACGCTGCTCTGGAATGTGCAAATGTTCATTTGTATATAAGATGACTTCTAGTTCAACCTTACCTAATGTTTTTAACTGATTTCCAGTTACTCCTTACAACGAGTAATGGATTGGTTCCAAGATTTTCACTCCTGGTTTCAACTGGTTTGAATAAGTTTATTGAACACTCTACCAGTAATGAGAGGTCCTACAGAAGTCCTTCCAATTGTAATTGTCAGGTTATAACTATCTTTGATGTTGGAGTTTTCTTTCACCCTTCTATCACTCTTATTCCTAACACAATATTGTCTATTTGTATATATATATATACACATATATATATATATATATATATATATATATATATATATATATATATATATATACAATATATATATGGAGAGTTCTGTAATATCGGTTTATTCTGTGCCTGGGGTTTTTCCTCTTGTTTCGTGGTGTATACGAAAATTTCTACATTCACGTGTTTTGTGTCCTACCTTGAAATCATATATATAGAAGGGTGGATTTCTACACTGATACTCGTCATCATCCACATATTTGCAATTTCTACAAATAGTTTCATAATAACAGTCTTGTGTTTTATGCCCCCATGTATCACAATTGTAACATACAATTCTAGTATCCCTGGATGGGCTTCTTTCTGTCTAAATTATTTTTTCTTATACTCACTTCTAGAATTCCTAGTTTCCTTCTGTTGTCCCACTGTCATCACATATGGATTTATCTTTCTGGCGTTACTGTACACTTGAGGAAGATAATCTACCTTCCCTAAATTCATACTTGACTTGAGATCTTTATACAGCTTTTCTACCGTTAAATCATCAGGGTTTTTTGTTAACAGGCCAAATGTGATTAATTTTATTAGCTGAGAAACTTTCATTTTGTCACTAGATCTTTCTATCCAGCCTGAATCTTTCAAGATAGAATTCATGTCTTTTGACCATCTATCTAATCTGGCTAAATATTCTGTGCCTGATTCACTTGACTTGATCATTCTAACCAAACAGGATCCTGATCACACTTTGACATAAAATGTTTAATAAAGAGTTTTTTATACTTTCCATACCAGTTAATATCTTTCACTTACTGGAAATTTATGATAAACCTAGCTCTACCTTTTTCAGGATCTACATTTTCATTTATAATTTCTATTTTCCTTTTTTTATATGTT
>NC_134807.1:39572637-39577637 GCF_046742065.1 Oratosquilla oratoria | reverse complement strand
TATCCATAAGTGACTTCTTGACAGCATGTGACCTGTTTTTCTCAAAAAACAAACACTACTCTGACACAGATAAAATAAATTTGTGCCGTCAGAAAAAAGACCCATCTGACATTTGCCGTTCAAAGGCAAGGATGCTAGACAGTTTAGTTGCATGTGGAATCACATAACAGGAATATAAACACCACCTTCTTAATGTCTTTCACAACAAACAAGCTAACAACATCTCCTTCCTTCTCACTTTCCTCAATAACACTAGAGTCCAACAACATTCCGTTACGAACATTATGGATTTCGTAGCAAACGGAATTAAAGAAGTCAGAGAGGACCTGGAGAATAACTCGCCTTGGATCCACACTGACCAATTTGGTCAAAAGGTCATGACCACAAAAAAACTTACTAACATTCTTTGAGATAGGTTTCTATCTCTCCCAACTCCCTCCAAAGTGTCTAAAAGAAGCCTCCAAAAGGGAACTAAGCACTAGAAACCCTCTAGCTTATACCTATATCTTAGACATCATCAATGCTTGCAATGTATCTTTAGACACCCCCCACTATCTCCCCAGACTAAATAGCCTTCAGTCACAGCAGCCCCCTCCCACCAATCAAGGACAACCTTCTAAGTGGTGCTCCTACCATTCATCACCCAGTCACAACACTAGAGACTGCATACAAAAACAACAAATGCAAACACAGGCACCACGCCACCCTATCCCTTGCTCAGTTCATGGAACCATTTCCCACACCGATGCCCAGTGTCGAACACAGCAACAACAATACCCGCAGGTACAACACCACCCCATCCCTTGCTCAGTTCATGGTACTACCTCCCATACAGATGCGCAATGCAAGGTGCAATATCAAACCATACAAGTTCCACCCCCCTCTAAACCTCCACTCCTACCTACACCAACACATCCAAACAAATACTGCAGCCTACACAAAACAACAACTCACTCCAACGAAGAGTGTTACCTACAGAAATCACAACCACAACCTCACCAGAGAACTAACAAACCGTTCACCACCCCTCGACAAACAGTTCCCTCCCACACGACACGCAAAACTCAACACCGATTGGGGGAACGTGTACCAGCCTCACGCACCAAACCACCATATGAATATCTCACACACAACACAACTACGTCACCCTAAAAGTGACTTTAGATCAACTCACAGTTGACATGATGGTTGATACAGGAACAAACCTGAACATCATCCCAAGAGCTCTCTATGAAGCATTAAATGACCCACCCCAAATTAAATTTTCCAATATGGAAGGACTCCTAATAGAAGGGAGCACCATTTCTCTACACGACACCATAGACTTAAACATAGAAGTCAACAACTTACAAGTAGGTTTCACACCTTTCCACATAGCTGACGAATGGAGTCTCGATCAACAAGGTATAATAGGATTAAAATCATTGAGGACATGGAAAACTATTATAGACCTAGACAAAAATAACATCTCCTTCTCAGATGTGAATGATGAGCCAACTGTCACTGAGACACCTGACTCAGACACACAACCTCTCTCATGTCTCCCTTCCTCAAATACTCCAATTCCAACTAACAGCTATTCCTTCCGACCACCCCCCTATGTCACCTCAAAGGCATTGATGTCTAACACAGTCATCATCCCCCCTAAACATTCCATGACTGTCCCACTATTCATACCCGGAGCAATCAGACATCAGGACGCCATAATTGACTCAGAAACGTCTAGACTTACCAACATCTCAATTGAACACTCTTGGGACATAATCCAGGAAAATAGAACGGCCTTAGCCATGTTAACTAACCTCTTAGACCAACACCGTAAAATCAAGAAGAGTACTAACATTTGCACAGTCCACCTCCATAATTCCCCTATCCAGGAACCACTCCCTCAACACATCAACCCAGTAATACCAACACAACCCCTCACCCCTATCAATCCAGACCAAATCATAACATCAGCTCACGGAGAAATTCATAACGAGCTATTAGCTCTCCTACAGAGGAATAGATCAGCTGTCGCCTTAGAAGGTGAACCACTAGGCAAATGTGATATAATCAAACATCACATCCAAATTCCCCCTAACACTCCCCCTTCATACACCCCCGCTTACCGCATTCCTCACAGTAGGAAATCCCAAGTCAATAGCAATGTACAAGAGATGATACACCAAGGCGTAATTTCCGATTCAGACTCCCCATGGAACAGTCCCCTCTTTTTGGTCCCTAAGAAAGACGGAACCTTACGCCCTGTTGTGGACTTTAGGAAAGTCAACCACCTCACTCAATCTGACCCCTACCCACTACCTGCCATGCAGGACGTCCTTCAATCAATAGGGAACAATAACACAGTTTTTTCCACTATCGACCTTAAGTCTGCCTTCTGGCAAGTGGAATTATCTGAGGAATCTAAACCCATAACTGCATTCTCCACTGATAAGGGACACTTTCAATTCGAACGTATGCCCTTTGGCCTCAAGAATGCCCCCTCAACCCAACAACGGTTGATGACCCGCATATTCAGTGACATGATAGGAGTCTCATTATTCGTCTATTTAGACGACCTCATTATATATAGTCCCACAGAAAGAGACCACCTTAACACTTTAGAGATTGTCATCAAACGTCTCAAACATACGGGGTTAAAGATTCAATTAAGGAAATGTAGATTCCTCATGAAGGAACTCACCTTCCTAGGCCATAAAGTGAATGCAAAGGGGATCCATACAAACACAGACAAAATAGATGCCATAAACAATTTCCCAACCCCCAGAAACGCAAATGAAACACGAAGTTTCATAGGGCTAGCCTCATACTACAGGCATTTTATTTACAATTTTGCACACATAGCTTCCCCCCTAACCAAATTCACAAGGAAAGGCGAACCATTTCAATGGTCAGAAACAGAACAACAAAGTTTCGACACACTGAAACACTCTCTGACCACAGCCCCTGTACTAGCCTTCCCTGACATGAAGAAAGAATTATTTCTTTACACAGACGCCTCCTCTAAAGGAATAGGCGCAGTCCTACAACAGAAAGATGACAATGGCAAAGAGCACCCCATAGCCTACGCAAGTAGAGTCCTCAATAAAGCTGAAAGTAACTACTCAACTACACACAAAGAAGGACTTGCAATCATATGGGCACTAAAACACTTTAAATACCTCATTTTAGGCTACAAGATTACCATACTAACAGACCACCAACCCCTAGTCTATCTTTTTAACTCCAAAGACTTACATGGGAGAGTTGCTAGATGGAAAGCAACTCTCCTTGATTACGATCCCAAGATCGTATACTTAGCTGGGAAAGCTAACGTAGTGGCAGATAGCCTGAGCAGACAAACCTACATCACCCCCATAACCCAAACCACATGCATACCTATGCAAGAACTCAGAGATGAAACTGAAAGAGACCCTATATGGTCTCCAATAAAACAACATCTCCTTTCACAAACCCCCTTACACTCCCGACCACCTGTCCCTATAGAGGAACTCAAACTGGTCGACGGAGTCATAAGGAGAACCACTAACACCAGAGAGGTTACTGTTATCCCCAGAGCACCAGTCCCCAAGGTCCTACACATATTGCACGACAGTACAATGGGAGGCCACTCGGGCAGAGATAAGACACTAAACACTGCTAGGCACACATATTACTGGCCTAACATGAAAAGAGATATAACCACACACATAGATTCTTGTATAACTTGCAACCAATTCAGAGGCCCTGACCCAAAACAACTCAACATCAGAGACATCCCACTCCCTGCTGAGCCATGGGAAACACTTGGCATTGACCTACTAAAAATGCCAACGAGCCATCAAGGTTCCAATTTTGTACTCACAGCAGTAGAATATTTCTCTAAATACACAATCTTAATACCACTCCAAGACAAAACAGCAGAGACTGTAGCCAAAGCCCTAGTTAACAATATCTTTTGTAGATACAACATACCACACACAATGTTATCTGACAATGGCTCAGAATTTAAAAATCAGGTGATGCGCGAAATAGCACACCTGTACAACATTGACCAAACATTTGCCACTGCATACCACCCACAGGGAAATGGTCTGACTGAGCGAACAAATCGCAAGGTCCTAGAGGTTCTCAGACCCTTGGTCAACGACCTCATGGACAGTTGGGAAGATTGGCTACCACAAGTACAAGCCCGTATCAATAGCACAGTCAATTCCGCAACAAAGATGTCCCCACATGAGATCATTTTCGGCCAACCAATGCGCCTACCCTACCAAATATTCAACCAACCACCCCCACCCTTATACAACCTAGATAACCTCACACACTGCATCAAAAGAGGTATGCAAACCATTTACAAACAAGTTAGAGCAAACTTGAAAGAAGCCCAGGAAAAGACAAAGACAAAACAACACAAACGCTCAATCCCACTTGACATAACGCTAGGTGACACTGTCATGGTCAAAGGCTCAACCAGGACTAACAAACTCAGACCCAAGTTCTTAGGCCCCTTCACAGTCACAAGCTCACTCCCTAACAATGTTTCTCTACTAACAGATCCTTCCGATCACACAACCGTGACCATACATGGAGAGAAGCTGAGAAAGGTCAAACTCAACCTCGACCCAATCCCACTTTCCATCAACAACCCACCTACCACAGACACACATAACTCACCCAAACGCAAGTCTCATCCCATAACTCTGCGTCGACGCAACTAAACATGCACTCTAGCTCTCGCCCCTGAAGATGCAGGACGTTTGTATTTATCAGTGGAGGTTAAAATGGCCCATTTCCAATAAGAACTCCCTTCCGCATATCTAATGAAACTTCTCCACTTCCTTCCGACCAATATAACCTTAGCGAGAGTCAGATAAACATATCCTCATTCACTGAGACATAACCTCATCCTCCAAAATGAAATACATCATTAATTACCCACCTTAAACATCGACTACTCTTGACATGGACTCACTTGACCTACACTACAAGGTACTGCCATATAACTCCACAGCCCT
>NC_134807.1:39555137-39560137 GCF_046742065.1 Oratosquilla oratoria | reverse complement strand
TAATAAAATTACCTTTTTAGACATTTGGGTAGATGGAACAAAAGGCGTTTTCACCATATCTGTCTATAGAAAAACCCACTAACTCTGGAAGGTGTCTAAACGGTTCTAGCGAATGTCCCTCCAAATGTAAGATGAGTGTGATACGTGCCTATGTCACAAGAGCTTTTGAAATTTGTTCTAGTTGGCAACTACTACACCAAGAACTTATTAGAGTCAAGCAAATTTTAACTAACAATGGCTTTGCAATGAGGGACATCGATAAAAAAAAATAGAAATAATATGGAGAGAGCCAACACTAAGAATAAAGAATTAGAGAGCAAGAAAAATAATATAAACATTTATTATCAGAATACAATGTCATCAGCGTATAAAAAAGATGAAAAGATTTTAAAAGACATTATCCATAAAAATTGTAAGCCTAGAAACAAAGAGGACAAAATCAACTTTATAATTTATTACCGTAACCCTAGAACATCATCGCTGGTGATGAAAAACAATATGACATCTACCACGGATAACCTTAAGAAAAATAATGCGGTATATAAATACACATGTGATTTATACAAAGACGGTGTACTTTGCCAAGAAGAGTATATAGGCCATACCATACAAACTTTAACTCAGAGGCTCACACAACATATGTAAAGTGGCGCGATAAAAACACACGTAGCAAAATCCCACAATACCGGCATTACACGGGACCAGCTAAATAAAAGCACCTCAATTTTGGTTAAGAATAATAACAAAAAGAAACTGAAATGTTTAGAGGCTGTTTTTATTAGAGATAATATGCCATTAATCAATATTCAACAAAATATGTGTGATACTTTAGAACTCTTCGGGGCATCCCGCATCACCAATAGAACATGACTCGTGTAACTATTGACCTCTCCTTTATGTCTTTTTCTGTATTTATATTCTTGTAAGAAACGTCTTTAATAAAATTACCAGAAGATGCCTAATGTGTAGTCGAAACGTCGTTAAATATTGGTTTTTATTTCCAAACGTGGACTCGTTCGGAAATTTTATATTTTCTCTCCCTGCTTCAGAGAAGAAAAGACTCAGGAAAATAGAAATCTTAAGAAGAAGATCACCAACGCAGAGTATGCAGTGATTTTTAATAGAAAATGTATCGATGAAAACCTGCTCCATAAATTCACTAATATATATATATATATATATATATATATATATATATATATATATATATGTATATATATATATTATGTATATATTATATATATATATATATATATATATATATATGTATATATGCTAATAAGAACATAGGTACGTGTGTTCACTTATGCAAAGTTGACCACTTGGAAAAAGAAACTAACGAAGCAGAGCGCTTTCGTATATTACATCCAGTGCACTGAAGATGTAATATACGAAAGCGCTCTGCTTCGTTAGTTTCTGTTTTCCAAGTGGTTTACTTAGCCCATATATATATATATATATATATATATATATATATATATATATATATATATATAATATATATATTATGTATATATATATGAGTGTATATATATATATATATATATATATATATATATATATATATATATATATATGAGAAGAGAAATAGGGATGAAGTTAGGGTGGGTGTGACGTCGAGGTGTAAATGAAAGTAAAAATTATATGAAGGTATAGTAGAAATGACGATAAAGAAAGAGATTGGGAGAAATGGAGATTGGGTAGAGATTGAGTGACATGGAGTGTGGTTAGACGTAAGGGTGAACGTGCGTGAACCAGTGGGGTGGAAGTGGGGGTTATGTAGAGTGGGGAAATGGAGACGGAGAGATGGAGGCAAAATTGAGTTATGAGAGATTGGTAGGGAAGAACTGACCTCATTGCTACGATTGACAATCTTTCCAAATTTCATTCTGGCTACACCCACGTATTTATTATTATTATTATTATTTTTATTTTTTTTTACCATTTTAGCGTCTAAAGATGTCTTTCTAATATAACTTAATTTTTCTGTAAGTAACCCGAGTAAATTTAATGTAAATCTCTAGATTTATTTGTTTAATCAATTAATACTGTCTTATCCAGGTTATTACCATAAGGTATTTTCTTGAGCTATTTAAAATAATCTGCAGCTATCAATTAGAGTAAGGTGATGGATGGTGAAGAGGAGTATGCACAGAGGGATAAAAAAATGTGAGAGAAATAGAAAAATAAAATAAAACGCAATATGAAAATAGAATGAAACAGGAAGAAAGAATAAAAACTCGGAGTACAAAAAGCAGCTTCGACAAAAGTCGGATAAAGGAAAGGAAACAAAACAGTGAAAAAAGTCAGAAAACAAAACAGAGACCCTGAATAACAACAAAGGGAGGAGCGGAAAACAGATGAAAGGAAGGGAAAAGAGAGAAAAAGAAGAGCAAGTTAAGAAGAGAAAGATAAACGAGAAGAGAGAGAAAGGGGAAGGGAAGCGACAAAGAAACAAATAGGGAAAAAATGCCTTAAGATAGAATAACTGCAGAGGGTGATAAGCATGAAGAAGAAAAAAGAAAGACGAGGGAAACAAAGAGGAAGTGTGAGTACATTTAAGGAAAAAGTATTGAGGTAGAATAAGCGAAGAGGACGATAAGAACGAGAAAAAAGGGAAGGAAGACAAAGAGAGTGTGTGAGGGTGACAAACGGCCAAGCTCTCTGGTGAAGGGCGATGAGAATAAAGGAATGAATATATATATATATATATATATATATATATATATATATGTATATTTTTATATATATATATATATATATATATATATATATATATACATATATATGTATATATACAGTATATATATATATATATATATATACATACATATATATATACATATATATATGTATATATACAGTATATATATATATATATATATATATACGCGTGCGTTTGTGTTGAAGAGAGGAAGACGGATGTGAGTAGAAGGAAAAGAATTGAAAGAGGAGACATGATTGAGAGAACATCGGAGTGAATGATTAAATGAGGCAGGTAGTTAGTCCGTCAGCCCTCACACCGACATTTAATTGGTTACTCGTGAAACGAGTCAGCAAAGGGATGAAGGTGTTCGGGGGTTATTTGTTTAGCCTAGTAGTGTGTCAGCCAACAAATTAGTCAGGCACTAATTTAGCCACGGGGGCTCAGTAGTGAGTAAGTTAATGTGTCAGTCCATCAGCCAATCTCTTAGGCGTTTGTCCATTTACTGAATCATCTGTTCTGACTGTCAATCAGTACGACTCGGTCCGTCAGCCAGCCTGTCAGTCAGTCAACTAATCTGCTAACCACGCACTTTAAATCATTTGGTAAAGTATCAGTCCATCAACCAGTCTATCAGCCAGTTTTAGTCCAGCAGCCAGTCTGTCAGTCAGTCAATTAATATCGATCAGTTAGTTTCAGTCAAGAGGACCACTCAAGTCTATTAATCAGTCTGTCAGCCACTCATCTATCTGTCGATCAGTCAGCCACTCTGACAATAGGCCAACCAATAAGTCAGTCAATTAGTCAGGAAATCCGTGTCTATGCCAGTCAGCCATACTCAGCCAGTCTATTGATAATATAGTGAACTAAATAATCATTAAACCAGTCATACAGGGAAACAACCAGTAATTCGGAGTTTTCAAACGATTGAGTAATAAGTCATTAATCCGTTATCTACTTATAGTGATTTAGTTAGTAAATCACTTACCCTTTGTCCCATAGCATACTGATTCAGTCAATGTAATTCCATCAATCAGTCAGTCAGAACATCATTAAATTAATCAATTCATCAATCAAACGTATTTGGCAGTCAGTTAGCCAATCAGTCATATTAGCTAACCAATTACTCATCTAGTCAACTGACGAAAGAGTAAATAAGTGAACAAATAGGTTGACAATTCAATCAATCCATCGCCCACACTATAAAAAGTCAGTCTTTAGCTCAAAACACCTGTATTTTACTTTCCTACTCGATAATTAAGTTTTCCAGCTAAACTTTAACTTATCAATCGGACATTCAAATTACTGGTGTGTTCATTAGTTAGTCAGTGATGTATTCAGCAATTCAATGGAGATATATATTTGAAAGTGTAGGATAGAGAATAAAAAGAACGGGGGTGAAGGAGAGTGGAAGTGGGCCATAAAAAAAAAAAGGATGACTGAGGTAGATGCTGGGAAGAATTAAAAGACTAGGGGGAGGAGAAAAACATATGAAAGGAAAAGTGAATGAGGAAGAGATAGAAAAAAGAGAGAACAAAGCGGAGGGAACTGGACAAATGAAGGATGTTAGTAAACAAAGTAATAAAAAATGAGAATAGAATGTAAAATCTGATCTTTCAAAAGAACAGTTCGTGAGAGGCTAGAGAAACGCAGACAGACAATGACGAAGGATCATAGAATGTAAATTATTGGTAGAGGGAGCTGAGAGGAAAGAGAAAATAAAGATAAACAATGACAAAGTAGAACATAAATAAATAAAAAAGGGAAAATATACGAAGCTGTCGGGGGAGAGAGCTTGATCCTGGAAGGAAAGCAATAAACAAAGTTGTGAGTGAGGCATAATGAAAGAAGCCAAGTTGGAGGACTGCTAGATAAAAAGGTCTGGTAGAATATACAAATAGAGCAGAAGAGAAAGAGAAACTAAAGCAATCTGACCTTGTGAACTAGTGTTCGAGAATACAAAACAATGAGTAATTGAAAAGAAAAGGGTAGAGAGAGAGAGTCAGAGAGAGAGAGTCAGAGAGAGAGAGTCAGAGAGAGAAAAGGGGGGAAGTGAGAGAAAGTGAGAGCGAAGGAGGAAGAGAGAGAGAGAGAGAGAGAGAGAGAGAGAGAGAGAGAGAGAGAGAGAGAGAGAGAGAGAGAGAGAGAGAGATATATGGGGGGTTGTGAGAGACAGTGAGAGCGATGGAGGCTGAGAGAGAGAGAGAGAGAGAGAGAGAGAGAGAGAGAGAGAGAGAGAGAGAGAGAGAGAGAGAGAGAGAGAGAGAGAGAGAGAGAGAGAGAGAGAGAGAGAGAG
>NC_134807.1:39507637-39547637 GCF_046742065.1 Oratosquilla oratoria | reverse complement strand
TTCTATTTTTTCCTGTGACCATGTAACGTATCTGTAGATTGTGTTGCCTTAACTGTTCTTGTAACTTGATAATGACTCTATGTAGTCGAAACGTCAAATATTAAAATGGAGAACTTTGGAAAGTTCGTTTCCGCTCATCTTCCCAATATTAGAACTTTAGTGAGGAAACTTGAAAATATTAAGAAGAAAATTAATAACTGAAAATGCTGTGGTGTTCAATTCAGTGTGTATAAAAGAAAACCTGCGCCCTAAATATATGTATATATATATATATATATATATATGTATATATATATATATATATATATATATATATATGTGTGTGTGTGTGTGTGTGTGTGTGTGTGTGTGTGTGTGTGTGTGTGTGTGTGTGTGTGTGTGTGTGTGTGTGTGTGTGTGTGTGTGTGTGTGTGTATATATATGTGTATAAGTATATATGTATATATATATACATGTATATACATATACGACGTTCCTTCAGTAAGTAATGAGAAAATATCAGGCAAGACATTAAATATGATTTGATCAAAATGCTACTTCATGGTAAAGTACACATACATATATTCTATAAAATGACTAACTGGCAACTTTCTATATTTATAGGTCTGTGTACAGCGGTGAACGTGGTGGAACCAGTCCAATTCGGTTTGCCGATCTGTGGACACTTGCCAAGATGCAGGGAAACATGGAGCAACGTTACGCCATCAAATTTTGTGTTAAACTTAAGAAAACCAAACAAGAAGCTTATGGAACGTTAAAGGAGGCCTATGGGGATAAACAGATGAGCCAAGCAAATTTTTATCGGTGTTTTAACAGTTTTTCTGAAGGAAATGAACAGGTTCAGGATGAACTCAGATCTGGAGCACTGAAAACTGCACGCCAGGAGGAAACATTGAGGAAGTACAAAGGTTAGTGATGCAAGACCGTCGAATATCTGTAAGGATGATAGCTGAAGCTGCTGATATTAGTATTGGCACAGTAGAGACAGTTCTGACCGAAGATCTGAAGCTCCACAAAGTCTGTGCCATGTTTGTGCCAAAGATCCTCTCCGACGACCAGAGGCAGTTTCGTGTGGAATGTTGCACTGACATTCTCGAAATGATAGAGGCTGATTCATGTTTCTTGAATAAGGTAGTCACTTACCACGAGAGTTGGGTGTTCACCTACGACCCTGAGAGCAAACGTCAGAGTGCTCAGTGGAAGCACGCGACCTCCCCCAGACCCAAAAATGCAAAGCTAAGCAGGTCACAAGAGAAGGCCATCGTCATTTCTTTCTTTGACTCCCAGGGGTTCATTCACGTTCAATGGGTTCCTCAGGGTCAAACCGCCAATAAGGAATATTACCTTACTGTTCTGAAAAGGTTCAGGGAGAAGATGAGGCAGAAGAGGCCTCAGCAGTGGAGGAGTGGTCAGTGGTGATTCTACCAGGACAACACCCCATGCCACAAGTCAACGCTGATGACCACCTAGATAGCCGACAGGTGCATGAAAAGGGTACAACACCCACCCTACAGCCCTAATATAGGCCCTTGCGACTTCTTCCATTTCCCACGCATGAAAGACAGCCTCAGGGGAACCAGATTCCAGTCAACAGAGGACGTGAAAGAGGCATTGGAAAGTTACCTGAAGGGACTACTGAAAAAAAAAAATACTTTGGGGAGGTCTTCCAGGATTGGGAGAGACGTATGCAGAAGTGTACAGATGTAAGAGGCAAATATTTTGAAGGAGACAAATTTTTGTAAGCTTATGAAAATAAATAGTGACTCTCCTGACATTTTCTCATTACTTATTGAACACTGCTCGTATATACATATATATTTCTAAATACCCACATTCATATATATATATATATATATATATATATATATATATATATACATATATATACATATACATACATATATATATATATATATATATATATATATATATATATATATATATATAATATATATTTCTAGGGCACAGGTTTTCACGTAAAAAAATTCTGATTAAAGTCAACTGCGCTAATAGCTTTGGCTGTTTTAAGATACAATTTCTTCAGTTGGAAGTATATATTTTTTTCTCCATAGTTCAAAGTATGAACAAAATCATTCAGGATGTCAATTCCATGGATAGGGTGTAGAGATAGGCGCTGATGAATGCCGAAAAATATAATAATATTATGTAACAGTACAAAAAGCTGTTGACACTAACACCGAAAACTTAATTTTTTTTCGCCTCTTGCAGAGGCTTCTTCAGGGTGAGAACTAAAACTCCGATGGCTGTAATGTCTACTATCAATGAAGAGTAGGCGAAGAAGGATGCATAAGAAAAGAAATCGTTGATATATATATATATATATATATATATATATATATATATATATATATATATATATATATATGTATGGCTTTGTTGAAGTCTACAGCAGTAGTAGCAATGTTCAACTTGTAAGAAGTACTTGTAAGTACTTGTAAGAAGTACTCTCTCATTCGAAATATCGAGAGTACTTCTTACAAGTTAAACAATGCTACAACTGCTGTAGACTTCAACAAAGCATATATATATATATCAGTGTATTTGGGCAGGAGTTTTTCTCTAATGCATATATCATTAAAAGTGATGACTAGTTTTGCATTAATTATTTTCTTATAGGTATTTTCCATATACCTTAGATTTATGTTCCTTAGAAAGGAAATCTATGGCTTGGCTGTATGTAGTCATATTAGCTAGATCGCGATTTCGGGTTCTAGACCCTTCCTCAGTAGCTATTGGAATGTACTATGTTATAGGATAAGAATTAATCCGATGAGTCTTATGAAAGTTCTAAGTTTTATACTAAGCCTTCTTACTGGCTAAACACTCTAGGGGAGGTCACCCGGTATTTCGGGCAGTGACGAAATGTCACGTGCACTAGGAGAGCCTCCGGGTGCGTGTTGTGACGGAATGTGGCATGCTTGTGGTTATGGCGTTTTGTTTCGTGTTTGCACTGGTGGCGTTTTGTCCCATATTGGCGTTTGTGGTGTTATGTCTCATGTTTGGATTTGCACCGGTTTGTCTCATGCTTGGGAGGGCTCTAAGGTCGTCTGCTTGTTTATTTAGATCTGGGCTTAACTCCTTAATATATAATGCTTCTAAAATTGGGAGCCGTCTATCGTCAGTACATAAATCCAAAATTTCAGTGTTTTCCTCTAGGTTCTCTCTTGATAGTGTTATGCCATGTGCTTCTCTTAAGTGTTTTTTAGGGGCTCCAGATGTCAGGTGATATGAGAGGCGACGGGACAACCTCATTGTCGTCATGCCAATATAGGTGGATGGGAGGGCTTCACAGTTCCCTCGTGTACATGTGAACCTATAGATGAGATGGAATTTCTGAAGTTCCTTTTTCTCTTGTTGGGGGCTGTTTCTAATAAGTAGGTGGCTAGTTTTCTTGGTTTTATAATAAATTACCAGGTTGAGTATTTTCTCTGGATTGACTGGTTTGATGTTTCTTTTAATAATTTGTTTCATTATGCGTTCATCTTCTTTATATGCTGACGAAAAAATAGATTTATAATAGATGTTAATTTTCTCTTTGTTCTGGTTATTATTGTTGTTTTTATGTCAGCCATCCATTATTCTCTTTATTTGGTGGCTTATCTCTTTTTCACTGAACCCATTATTGAGCAGTACTTGGGTAGAACGTTCTATTTCATTATGCACTTGTTTCCATGTGCTACAGTGAGTTAGTGCTCTTCGGATATAGGCACTGATGGTGGAGTCCTTATATCTTTGGGGGCACTCACTAGAACCATTAAGGGAGTGTCCAGGATTTGTGGGTTTTGTGTACACCGTAGTATTAAGAGCATGTTCATTTTGTTTCACTAGGAGGTCGAGGAAGGGTAAAGCTCCGTCAACGCTATCTTCCATAGTGAAAGTGAGTTGAGATATCTTTTGTAGTAGGTGGCGGAGTTTTTCAGCTTCGTTGCTGTTCTTGTTCTTAATGAAGATATCGTCAATATATCTATTATATATATCTGGCTTTTCTGTTTTTGTGAATACTTCTTCATCTTCTACGCAGCCCATGGGGTGCGTAGAAGGGGAAGTGCGTGTGTGCGTGTGTGCGTGCGTGCGTGTGTGTGTGTGTGTGTGTGTGTGTGTGTGTGTGTGTGTGCGTGTGTGCGTGTGTGCGTGCGTGCGTGTGTGTGTGTGTGTGTGTGTGTGTGTGTGTGTGTGTGTGTGTGTGTGTGTGTGTGTGTGTGTGTGTGTGTGTGTGTGTGTGTGTGTGTGTGTGTGTGTGTGTGTGCGTGTGCGTGTGTGTGTGTGTGGATGGGTATGTGAAAACGTACATATGTATGCATGTAAGTGAGGAGATAGGTAAACAGGTAGTGGAGTGGAAGGAGGTTTCCTCAAGGATAATGTGGATGAAGGTGAAACTGGGAAAGGAGATGAGGGTCTTTGTAAGGGCATATGGGCCTGGCAGTGAGAAGAGCGTGGAAGAAAGGGAGGCCTTTTGGATGGATTTAAATGAGTGCTTAGAGGGTTTAGGAAGAAATGTCAATGTAATAGTACTGGGAGACCTTAATGCTAGGGTGGGAAATGGTCCAATCGATGGAGTGGTTGGGAAGTGTGGAGTTCCAGGAAAGAATCGTAGTGGAGAGTTGATGGTGGAAATGTGTCTAGAAAGAGAGTTGATGATAGCAAATACATTGTTTCGGAAGAAAGTCAAGCATAAGTACACATGGGAGAGGGTGGTGGAGGGAAGGGTGGTAGATAGAGCGCTAATGGATTATGTAGTGGTAAATAGGATTATGATAGGAAGAGTTAAGGATGTACATGTGCTAAGGGGAGAGGGTGGGGGAATATCAGATAATTTTTTGGTGGAAGGTAAGTTGAGAGTGGAGGATAGATGGACAAAGAGGAAAGGGACAAAAGGTAGGGAGGTTCTTAGAGTGAACTCCTTGAATGAAAAGGAGAAGGAGAAGGAGTACGGAAAAAAGCTGAAGGAGGAGTGGGAGGGAGTAAAGGATGGAGTAGAGATGGGTGTGGAGGAGGAATGGGGATGGTTCAAGGAGGGAGTCATAAAGTGTGCAAGGATGGTGTGTGGAACAAGAAGGACAGGGGGAAATAGAAGAAAGGGTAGTGAATGGTGGGATGAGGAAACAAAGAAGGTTGTAGAAGAGAAGAAGCGAGCATTCACAGATTGGTTACAAAAGAGGACGAGGGAGTAATATGAGAGGTACAAAGAAAAGAAAAGAGAAGTAAAGCAAAAGGTAAAGGTTGCAAAGAGGAGAGCAGATGTGAAATGGGGTAAGAGTATGACAGAAAATTTTGAAGGTAATAAAAAGATGTTTTGGAAAGAAATTAAGAGAGGAAGAGGAGGCGAATCAAGTAGGGAAGAAAAGGTAAAAGGTGCAGATGGAGAGATTAAAATGGAAGAGAAGGCAGTAAGGGGAAGATGGGCAGAATATTTTAGGGAGTTGCTAAATGTGAAGGAGGATAGGGAAGGAAAGATAGCTGCAGTGGGAAGTGCGAAGAAAATGAGAGTGATGAGTGAGGAGAATGGAGGAGAAATAAGGAAGGATGAGGTGAAGGCAGTTGTTAAGATGATGGAAGCAGGTAAGGCACCTGGTCTGGATGGATGCCATGCAGAATGTCTGAAAAAGGGAGGTCAAGTGATGGTGGACTGGTTGGTGAGGTTATTTAATGTTTGCTGGAGAGAGGGTAGAGTACCGGAGGACTGGAGGAGTGCCTGTATAGTTCCTCTTTACAAGGGAAAAGGGAACAAGTGTGAATGTAGTAGTTTCAGAGGGATTAGCTTGTTAAGTGTAGTTGGGAAGGCTTATGGGAGGATCTTGATTGAGAGGATTAGGAGAGGAACAGAAGGAGTAATTGGTGAGGAACAGTGTGGATTTAGGACAGGTAGAGGTTGTGTAGATCAGATCTTTGTGGTAAGACAGATATGTGAGAAAGCTATAGGAAAGGGGAAGGATGTTTTTTAGGCTTTTATGGATCTGGAAAAGGCTTATGATAGGGTAGACAGAGAGGCACTGTGGGAGGTTATGCAGATTTATGGGATAGGAGGAAAGTTTTTGGGAGCTGTCAAGAGTTTTTATGAGAATAGTAGAGCTTGTGTCAGGATTGGAAATGGAGAGAGTGAGTGGTTTGAGGTAAAGGTGGGACTTCGTCAAGGATGCGTTATGTCGCCCTGGCTGTTCAACTTATACATGGATGGGGTAGTGCGAGAGGTGAATGCAAGGGTAGTGGGTCAGGGATTGGAGATGGTTAAAGAAAAAGGAGAAAAGTGGGAGGTGAGCCAGCTGTTGTTTGCGGACGACACTGCGCTTGTGGCAGGATCGGAGGAGGGATTGAGGAAGCTGGTGGCAGAGTCTGGGAGAGTATGTGATAGAAGAAAGCTAAAGATATATGTGGGTAAAAGTAAGGTGATGAGATGTACAAGGGGTGAAAGTGGCAGTAGACTGGAAGTGAACATTAAGGGAGAGCGACTGGAGAAGTGGATAGTTTTAGATACTTGGGTGCAAATGTAACAGGAAAAGGTGGAGTGAAGGTGGAGGTAGAATCTAGATTGAGAGAAGCGAGTAAATGCCTTGGTGGATTAAAGAGTGTAATGAGGAATAGACATTTGGGAATGGATGCGAAGAGGAGACTGTATGAAGGAGTGATTGTGCCAACAGCACTGTATGGGGCAGAAACGTGGAACATAAGAGAAGAAGAGAGAAGGAGTTTGAATGTGTTTGAGATGAGGTGTCTGAGAAGTATGATGGGGGTTACTAGGCTGGATAGAGTGAGAAATGAGGAGTTGAGGAGGAGAACAGGGGTGAAAAAGGAGCTGGGAGATAGGGTTGATGAAAGAATATTAAGATGGTTTGGACACATGGAAAGAATGAGTGAAGAAAGACTAGTAAAAGAGGTATGGAAGGCAAATGTGGAGGGAGTGAACATGAGTGGACGTCCTAGGATGAGGTGGATGGATGGGGTGAAGGGGGCTTTGGGGAAGAGGGGAATGTCTGTTGAGGAAGGAAGGGAGAGGACGGAAGACAGAGGTGAGTGGAGAATGGTTGTATATGGATGATGCTGTGAGCAAATTTTTGACGCAGCCCGAAGGGATTTCTCCCCGTCCTCTCCTTATATACAAGGGGGGACGGAGAGGGGGGGTCGCCGATTAAATGAAGCGGCCTTGCTGTGGATGTGCTGTGTCTTGCAACACTGCTTCTGACCCAGGGCGGTGGGCAAGGTGCAGGGATGACCCGTCATCCAGGAGGTGCTCAGATGAGAGGGAGGGTGGGAGGGGTGTGGAGGGTATTTAGGGATGAAATGGGTGGGAGTGTTTTTATGCCTTTCCCTTTTTGGCTACCTCCCTTGAAAGGAGGAAAAAGCCTTGGTATATGTATGTATATATATATATATATATATATATATATATATATATATATATATATAAAGTATTATAAACTCGAATCATGCCGACAGGAGACCTTTTGGTCCATAACTAAGTCAGATGCGAAAAAATATATAGAAATGATAATAAAAAATCAAATTATGATAATACTAATAATAACAAAATAAATACATAGGTATAGTTAAATAACAAAGAAGTAAGTAAATGATAGATAATGATAAACTGACAGATAACTAATATAAAATGATAATTAAGCAAATGATAAACAAACAGACAATTAGCCAAAACCACATAAACAAATAATATAAAATAAATAGCAGTCATTGCAGCATCTTGCTTAGGTGTTTATCTAAAGGGAACTTAAAACTTCGAAGTGAATTACATTGCACTGCCTTTGCAGGAACTTTATTCCATTCATAAAGAACACGGTTGGCGAAGTTGTTTCTACCCACTTCCAAATTAAATATGTTTCCTGACAGTTTGAGACCATTATTTCTTATCGAATCCTTATTCACTGTGATTTTTTTTTTTTTTTTTTTTTTTTTTTTTTTTTTTTTTTTTTAACATTTGGAATCAGTTTTCTGCCTCGCCGATGTGCTTTTTTTTATATATATATATAGCTTTAATGAGATTCGGTGACCGTACGAAAACAGCATATTCCGAATATGGACGAGATAATGATTTATATAGTTTGTTAGCGAGAGAAGGACTTTTGAAGTCAAAAGATCGTGCAATCAATCCTAGAAACTTATTTGCTTTCTTAGAGGCTAAAATAAAATGCTTATATGATTTGAGATCGTTACTAATAATTACGCCGAGATCCTTTTCACTACCCGCTTTTGTTAACAAATTTCCAGGAGTGGTCAGGAGCGGTAGCGGAACGTCTATTGAGAGTGCCCGAACTTGAACATCTCCAAAGCTCAATGGCCCACAGACATACTATTCCGGCTAGCTGTGAGCCCTTTAGCTAAATATCTTCACCCTCCTGTCTCTGTAAGAGGCTGGTAGACAAAAGTAGACAAGTAGGTAGGTAGAGAGGTAGGTGGCGAGAATTTCAATTTCACGAGTTAGATATTTGGTAAACAGAAGCAGCGAAGGAGCTGCATAATCTCGCTCACCGTCTTAAAAGTTGATAAACAACTGCTAGGGTACATATTTTAATGCTGAGGTGGCAATATGTTAACTAAGCCATTCCGCCTCGATTTTGAGATTGATTGTGTGAGTAATATTGCTTATTAAGTTGTAACAGTCTTTCTGATTGGAGAAGGGTGAAGGAGGAGGAAAATTTTTATTGGTACATTGGAGAAAAGTCACGCCTATAGGGGAGGCACTTATTTATAAGAATCAAGAGTATTGGATGAATTAAGCAGTGACGTCGGAACAGAGGTGGCTTAGAGAGTGGATTGGGGATACGTTATAGAGAATAAGTAAAGAAGAAAATCAAGATAATTTAAGTTAAATCTAATCCACCCCATTGAGAAACATTACTTACCTGCTACAGAAGATATGATGGAAACATACTTTAGTGAATGAAGTTGTATGTGAAACAAGAAATACAAAACAATATAAGGGAACAGTAAACAGAATTAAACCAATAATCACAGAGAGACGAAGGGAACTGAAATGAAAGTGAGGGGTCGACAGTGGCGACAGCTAGGGATGAACCGAGTGAATAACACGATCCGAAGTAACTACAAGACTGGTGCATGCAGCAAACTACAAGACTGAGTGCAAGATAAGTCTATGGGTGTAAGGGTACACCATTGCACAGTGCACAATCACAACCATGACCGCTATCACAACCCAGCCTATGCTGAATCCAAGGGACGACATGACAAGGAACAAGGGGTCTACAACACTACGAGCAACTCGTCGTCGTGGCTATCCCTCTCTCTTCAGAGGATGATGCAACGAGCAACTACTACTACGAGTGAACGAGGTACAGCAAGCTACGAGGAACGAGGGGATGAGCCACTACAAGTAACAGTGAACAAGGACTGACAAGGGACGACGAGGTTGATGTACGTTGAGGTAGTCAATTAAATAAACTTTAAAAACACTGAAGGAATGACCACTAACACTAATGTATTAAGGCACGAGGTTCATACCTCAAATGTCAATATTCTAAAATTCACAGGTGATGAAAACACCTTGGGAGTTAATAGGTTTCTTAGTTTGGTTGATACAATTATTGTAATAAAAATATAACATATGAAAAAGGAAAATAGACATTTTAAAAGAAAATGTAGATCTTGAGAAGAGTAGAGATAGGCTCATAATAAATTTCCAGCAAATGGAAGATATCAACCAATATGAAGCTTATAAGAAGGCATTCATTAAACGTTTTATGTCAAAGTGTAGGATCCTATCAGGTCTTTGGTTAGAATGACAAAGAAAATAAAAAAAGGTGAATCAGACCCAGAATACCTAGCAAGATTAGATAGATGGTCAAATGACATGAATTCTATCTTAAAAGATTCAGATTGGATAGAAAGATCTATTGACAAAATAAAAGTTTCTCAGGTAATCAAATTAATCACATTTGCATTGTTAACAAACTCCTCAGATGAATTAACAGCAGAAAAGCTCTATAAAGATCTGAAGGCAACTATAACTTTAAGGGAAGGTAGATTATCTATTTAAGAATATAGTAAACCCAAAGCAATTAGTCCACATGTTATGACAGTAAGAGAAAAAATAAGTAGGAACTCTAGAAGTGATTATATTATAAAAATAGAGGATCTAAACATAGAGTTAGAAGCACTTCTAAGGATGCTAGAATAAAATGTTACAATTGTAAAACCTGGGGGCATAAGGCACAAGACTATTATTATAAAACTATTTGTAGAAATTGCAAATATGAGGGTCATGATGAATATCATTGTAGATACCCACCTTTTTGCATGTATCATAAAAAGTCTGGACACAGAACACATGAATGGAGAAATTTTCGTATGCATCCCGAAAAAAGAGGAACCCCCCCCAGACAGAGAATAAAATAGTACTACAAAACTTCCCATAGAAATACACATAGACATTATTGTGTGGTATAAGAGTGATAGAAGGGTGAAAAAAACATCAAAGATAGTTATAAACTGACTATTACAATTAGAAAGACTTCTGTAGGACCCCTCATTACTGGTAGTGTTCAATAAACCTATTAGAATATTAATTGGTACAGGATTTGTAGTTAATGTTATAACTAGTAGAGTTTTAAACCAATTAAAACCAGGAATGAAAATCTTGGAACCAATCCATTATTCATTGCAAGGAGTAACTGGAAATCAATTAAGAAAAATAGGTAGGGTTGAACTAGAAGTCATCCTATATAAAAACGATCATTTGCACATTCCAGTGATAGTTGTAGAATAATCTGTTTCCCCAGGAGATTTACTGATAGGATTTGTAACTATGAGAAAAGAGGACATAGTCATATGTCCTTCTGAGTTAGGGGTTTTAGTTAAATCACAGTTAATCCCATTTTATATCAACCAGACTTAAGGCCAGTGACAGGAATAAAGAAAATAGATAGGTAAGATAACATTTACATTTTAGATAACGAGGCCGAGCGGTACAGACCAACAGAAAGTAAATTTAAATATAGTAAACCCAACTCAGATGTTAAAGAAATCCCAGAAGTTACTAATTCATCAACTACATATGAAGCCGTGCAAGTTGTGGATAGTGGCGTAATAAAGTCAACATTATTACACTCCAAAGCAATTAACAGGGTTGAGTGCAGTTGAAAGGAGTCACTGTAGACTCTGAAATTTTAACCATCCCAGTATCAATTAGATTTAAAAGTTTGATATTGGACTCAGGGATTTATAAGTCAAATAAGAACATGGTAAAAATAATAGTGATTTGTACTCTGAATAAAAATATAGTCTTACAAAAAGATACACAAATAGGATGTTTCCAAGTGTTTACAAAACCTATTAAATTTTTGATTGTGAGTACTGAGTAGGTGGAATTACCGATTTCTTCAATCTGTTCAGTTCAGGAATAAACAGAGTTGGGAAAGAAATACAAGAATAAACTAGAACCTACTACTTCCCTGAGTTGGATAAAAGTTTAGTTGCTTTGCTCTTGAAGCACAATAAAGATATTGCTTTGCCAGCGGACGCCTTAGGCAAAACAACTCTTTTAAAACATCAGGTCATATTAAAACCAGGGACTCAACCTATCTATATACCTGCCTACAGAGTACCACATCCTAAAATAGCGATTGTAGATAAACTGATCACTGAAATGTTATTGCAGGATATTATTGAACATGGTAAAAATGAGTGGAACTTCCCTCTGATTCTGGTCCCAAATCAGATAGTACCATGCGTCTAGTTCTTGATTATAGGGAATTGAATAAGCATACCATACGTGACCGATTACCATTACCAGTGATAGGGGACATTCCTAGAAATTTGGGAACTGAGAATAGGTATTTTAGAACTATAGATATAATATCTGGTTGTTGTTGTTGTTGTTGTTTTTTTTGGGGGGGGCAAATAGAGATGCATGAAAACTCACGATAATTCACAGCATTTTGTACTCCAACGGGACACTATGAGTTCAAGCGAATGCCATTTGGGTTATGTAATAGTCCATTAACTTACGTGAGATTAATGAATACAGTTCTAAATGGGTTCTTATGAACTGCCAGTATATTTCTAGATGCTATTTTAATAGTTTCCCAAACAGCGGCTGAGCACTTTAAGAAATTAGATTTGATATTCTCAAGACTAGTTGAAGCAGGATTGAAAGTAAAACTTGAAAAATTTTAGTTCTTGCAAGACAGTGTTATTCATTTGGGGCATAACATAGACAGGCATGGACTTAGTACAGTAAATTCAAAGGTTGAATCAGTAAAGAATTTTCCAGTTCCAAACAATGGAGAAATGTTAAAAGTTTCTTGGGATTGACAGGATATTATAGGAAATTTATTCAAAGTTATCCGGACATAGCTAATCCATTAAGTTCTTTGTTGAGGAAGGACTCAAAGTTCATGTGGGGACCTGCACAACAGCATGATTTTGCCAAGTTGAAATATAAACTTACGAGTTCTCCAGTTTTAATATATCCAGACTATGATAAAGAGTTCATTCTTTGTACTGATGCATCTGACACAAGGTTAGGAGACATACTGATGCAAGAGAGAAATGGAACTTTGAAACCAATAGCTTACACATCTAGACTTTATATGAGTGCAGAGAGAAACTACTCTATAATAGAAAGAGAAACGTTAGCAGTGACTCATTAATTCATTCATTTAGAGATGTGATATTGGGATATCCAATCAGAGTATGGACTGATCATACAGCTATTCAGAACTTATTTAAGTATAAGAATCTTAGGGATAGACTAGTAAGATGGTTTGCAGTTCTTCAGTGCTATGAGGTTAGGTTTGAATATATTCCGGGTAGAAAGAATATTGCAGCAAATGCACTTTCTAGAAACATTAGCCAACCAACGACGGGGTTGATCAATTTTGTTCGTATTATAGATGAGTTAGTAACCTTAGATGAGAAACAGAGGGATGATAAGACATATGACTCATTAACCTAATATTTGATGAACTCAAGAAAAAATACTCCAAAGCTACCAAAAGGGTATAAGATAGAGGAATTTCATTTGACTAATTAATTTTTGTATAGAAAAACAGCTGTAAGTGGAAAATATATTTCTAGAGACCCACTGAATCAGTTGGTAATGCCACAAACTATTGTAAAAGAGGTATTGAAGATATTCATGATAGTGATTGTAACTCACATCCAGGAAAGGATAAAACTTATAGACAAACACAACTTAAATACTTTTGGCCAGGTATGAATAAAGATACATTTGATTATATAGAATTTTTTTTGAAATGTGTTATGGTGAAAGGAAATACCCCAAAACCTGTTCCTATGTTATGAATATGTATTTGTTGCCATTGATTATTTTTCAAGATTTTGTACTTTACAACCTATTCCAAATAAGAAAGCTGAAACAATTGCTTCAGTAATCTATGATCAGATAATCTGTAAGTTCACTACACCCAAGACCTTAGTTTCACATAATGGAAGTGAATTTGATAACAAAATCTTGGACAACTTATGTAGATTATTTAAGATCCAGAAAATAAATCTTTTAGTGAATCATCCTCAGAGTAATGGAGTTGTAGAGAAGTTGAATAAGAAAAATATTACATTCTTAAAGGTATGGTAAGTCTTCATAGTATAACTTAGGATACTTGGATTCCTTATGTTAAATGTACTCTGAACAACCAAATTAACATAGCAACAGGTAATACATCTCATTTTATCATTTTTGGGAGGACAAAAGTCTTCCATATGAAATATTGATTGCAGGGCAGAAACTTGTGTATAATATAGATTATCATATCTCAAATAGGATAAGTACATTTTAAGCTATACACGTAAGAGTTACAGAACATATGTAAGGGTATACACAAGAGATGAAAAAGCAACAACACAAAATAGCACATCAAATAAAATTAAAAAAAAAAAATAGGAGATTTAGTCATGGTCAAACTACATTCACCTTATGATAAACTTTCACCGAGGTACTCAGGTCCATATAGGGTAATTGATTTTGCAGTAGGAAATAAATACAAGATCTTACATTTAGACACTAGGGAAGTATCAATTAATCACTTAGATGATATGAAGAAGGTTAGGATATAATTTGATGATGAGGATACATGCGACACTTAGTGTATTAGTTTTAAAGAAACTCTAAACCCAGAAGAGTATAAGGAGTATATTGATAAAATAACTTGCGAATCGATGATAAATCCAAATACGTTTTACAGATGAAGACTGCAATAACTTTTGTAATTTGTATGGTGAGTGCTCTGGACTGGAACTCAATTCGTTCTGGAACATTGGTACAACATCAAGGTAACCTGATAATGGTAGACCATATCATTAGGTTAGTTCTAGATGATAAAAACATATTTGTAATTAAGGGTAATGTTGACTCTGAGAGTGAATTTGAAATTATTAAATGAGAACATTTCCAGTAAAGGTGTTAAAAAGAAACTTGAAAGTAAGATAAATGAGATAGAACATAAACTTGATGTCATAGATTCAAACTTCAAAAGAAATGGTAGACAAAAGAGAAGTATGTTAGTGGTAGCTTTAGGAGCTCTTGCCGGATTAGGAATATCCAATTTTGCCTTCCTTGCTGACTTAAAGATTTCTATGAATAGATTGAATGAGAAAGTTGCAAAACTTGATAATTTACAAACAAGTGTAAAGAACATTGAGGAATTGATCTCTGAAATTACATATAATTTAGAGAATATCAGTTTAAAACAATCTGAACAAGAGAATACTGGACTTTTTCTTATAATTTATTGCAATGCATTTGAAATTAGACGAGATACAATTTCAGTTTGAATCTTTTAGTTCTAGCAAATTCTGGTTAAGTCACATTCTCTCTTCTCCCAATACCTCAACTTATAAGAATAATTAACTCAGCAAAGAAGAATTAGAATTCTAAACCTTTATTTGATGAAGCTAATGTGTCATTCTACTACTCATTATTAACATCATATTTAAATTTTTCCTCAGTGATAATAGAAATTCCTTTTTCTTCCTATTTCAGATACAATTTGTACAAGCTGATACTCTTCCCTATGAAGGTAAATGCCTGTATATGAAGTGGATATTGCAGTTGTAGATCCATTCAATTACATCCTTTCTATAGACAACCTAAACGAGAGCACAATCTCTAATGATAAACTAAAGTACTGTAAAATCATGGATAAGAATCATTATCTTTGTCATTCTTCCCTTTTTGTGTTTCGTGAAGCTTTAAAAAGTTCATGTGAAGCTTTGTTTGTAAGAAATGTGTCTGTGATGAATAATTGTCATTACAAGAAGATTGTGGTAGACCAGATTTCTCATAGTAACATAGAAGGTTTCTATTATCTATTTTTCCTTAATAAGAAAATAAAATCGATTATTTGTCCAGGTTTCAGTTCTAAATTGGATTTGGTTGAGGGACTTACCTCAGTTTTTGACAACTGTGAATTACATGCAGGCACATTTTTCACTATTGCTAATACCCTTAATACCATGCATTTGACTGAAGAGTCATATATCTCAACATTCAACATCACATTACCTGAAAACCCTCTTCCTTTCAAAATTAAGAGAAGATCAAAGTCAAGATCTCCCTCAAATGATTATTCTACCAATTATATAGTTATTCTTAGTGTCCTCTTTTCTTCAATATTAATTGCTGCTCTGACTTCAGTTTTTATATTCAGGAGGATGTCAAGATTTGATTATGTTCAGCATATATCTGTTTTTTTATTATTATTATTGACATTTATGCATTTTAGAGGGATTACTTACTTCTATGCTTATGTCTGGGATATGTTTTGATGATGCCATCCATTTTTGCCAGTTCATGCAGAATGAGTAGATATTTACCTTTTTGTATATAATAATTTTCAAGTAAATATTTGCGAGCCCTGTAAAAGGGTAGAAGAAAATAATTGGTTAGGACAACCATGGGTAGCTGACGAGCCCTATAAGAGGCTGGTAGACAAAGGTAGACAAGTAGGTAGATAGAGAGGTAGGTGAGAATTTCATTTTTACGAGTTAGATATTTGGTCAACAAATGGAGCGAAGGATTGCACAATCTCGCTCACCGTCTTAAAAGTTTATAAACAACTGTTAGGGTGCATATTTTAATGCTGAGGTGATAATATATTTCGCTTCGATATTGAGATTGCTTGTGTAAGTAGTATTGCTTATGAAGTTGTAACAGTCTTTCTGATTGGAGAAGGGTGAAGGAGGAGGAAAATTTATTGGTACATGGGAGAAAAGTCACGCCTATAGGGGAGGCACTTATTTGTAACAATCAAGATTATTGGATGAATTAAGCAGTGACGTCGGAACAGAGGTGGCTTAGAGAGTGGGTTGGGGATCCCAGACGGGAGTCCTCTGGTATATCTAAGACAATAACGTTATAGAGAATTATTGAAGAAGAAAATCAAGAATATTTGGATTAAATTAAATTCACCCCATTAAGAAACATAACTTACCTGCTACTGAAGATATGATGGAAACATACTTAAGTGAAGGAAGTTGTATGTGAAAGAAGAAATACAAAACTATATAAGGGAACAGTAAACAGAATTAAACCAGTAATTACAGAGAGACGAAGAGAACTGAAATGTAAGTGAGGGGGTCGACAGTCCTCGCTCCCCAACCACTCCTGACCCCACCTTCCTTTTGACCTCACACCTCTGCCCCATATATCCCCTCCCTTCTGACTTCGCCCTGCGCGAAGGATGGTAATGTTTTTAGCTATGCTTGTTCCCCTTTTACTCACATCTCAATTGTATTTATGTCTCTATGATTTCTTGTAACCTGTACTTTCCTCAAGAGGATTATAGTTAGTAGCCTAAATATAAAAGTTATAATTTCTTCTAAGTTTCCTTTTATTCTGACTATGGTATCTTCGTAATTATTTCTACAAATGTGCAACTACATTTTTCCGAGTTATATATATATATATATCTATATAGATATATATATATAGATAAAGATATATATATATATATATATATATATATATCTATATATATATTATGACAAATGAGATTGAAAGTGAAAGAAGTTGATGAGGAGATATGGGAGAATTTACGCCTTAACGTTTCGACCCGCAGGGTCTTGATCACCCTGCGGGTCGAAACGTTAAGGCGTAAATTCTCCCATATCTCCTCATCAACTTCTTTCACTTTCAATCTCATATATATATATATATATATATATATATATATATGTGTGTGTGTGTGTGTGTGTGTGTGTGTGTACATATATATGTATACATGCATATATATATATATATATATCCATGTATACATATATATATGTATATATATACATACATGTGTTTAAATTACCCACTGTCGGAGAAACAAAGCAAAAGAAACAGACGAACTGTATATTTCGACCACTACTGTGGCCCTCTTCAGCAGATAGATACAAGGTAAGATGTACAAGAATATATACAATGAGAGAGGTACAAAGTAGGAACAAGGGGAGGTGGCTTGTTCCAATCTATGCGGTGATCCTTTGTTGATGTATGGAGGAAGACCGCGGAGTTGTTTTGCGCATATCTGACAGAGTTTTTGTGCTCTCACTCTGGTATTGAGGTCCCTACCAGTTTGACCCCAGTAGACCTCATTATAATCTTTACAAGGTAGTTTATATACTCCTGGGTTATTATCTGTTTTGGGTTTATGATGTATATTTACTACTTTATGATAATTCTTATTAGGATAGTTGAAGACCAATTAAATTTTATCTTGTGGTAACATATTAGAAGCTTCGTCCAATAAATGGTTGTATGGGATCTTTATACAAGTATTGTCCCAATTGTGCTGGTTGTTTGTTTGGGAAGAGTTCTTATAATAGCTGATTTTTGCCTTGCTAAGAGCTTTTGTCAACAACCAAGTTGGATAATCTAATTTGCTCAATTGTAAGTTTATTGTGTCTAATTCTTTATTCAAAAATTGAACGCTACAAATTCTTAATGCTCTTAAATAGAGGCCCGGAGCAACACTTAGTTTAACCCTTTCTGGATGGTAACTAAAAAAAATTAAATAGCTACCAGTATGCGTGGGCTTTCTATATACTGTAAAATCCAAATGTTCATGACTTCTGATCACTAGTATATCCAGAAAGGGAATCCTGTTGTCCTCTTCCCATTCAACTTTAAATTTTATACTTGGTGACAAATTATTAAGTTATAAGTGAAAGTCATTAAATGGTCCCCAACTATCGTCCCAAAACGTAAAAATATCATCAACATATCTAAACCAGATCATGTCGGGTGGTTTTATGTCCGGTAGCAACACGGTTTCGAAATATTCCATATAAAGGTTAGATAATACTGGGGAGAGATTAGAGCCCATACTACATCCAAACTTTTGCTTGAAAAAATTATCTTTGAAGGAAAAAACATTAGTTGTGATACATAGTTTCATTAATTTTAAGATTTTAGGAATAGGCAAGGGAAATTGTTCATGGTATGAATGTAGTTTGGTTTCCAAGAAATTTAATACTTCATCTGTATTGACGTTAGTGAAGAGAGAGACTATGTCGAGGCTTAGTGAATTACTATTAGCAGGTATATTGTGGTGCTTGATTTTATTGATGAAATCCTCCGAATGATTAATATGTGAATTGGAAAAAGTACCCACGAACGGCGAAAGTAAGCGAGTGAGCCATTTAGACAATCTGTTTGTGCACGAATTCCTGTTTGAAATTATAGGTCAAAGTGGGGTTCCCTCTTTATGAATTTTAGGGAGACCGTAAAAGTTAGGTAACTGAGGGTTGATCACAAGAAAATTATTATTGAAAAACTCATTTCCAACTATCTTCCTCGCTTGTTTGTTGAAATCAGTCACTGTGTTTTTAAGTGAGTTTTTGGTCAGCTGTTCATAAGTCTCTCTGTCCTCTAATAGGTCAAATACTTTCGAATTATAATCTGATTCATTAATGATTACTATTTTACCCCCTTTATCTGCTTTAGTGATGATGACATCTTTACGTCTAGAGAGATTTTCTACTGCAGTTTTGTAGCGTTTAGGTAAACCGCATCCTTCTTTGAAACAATTCATAATACCTGTGATTAGAAACCTTGAGTCTATCAACAAGAAGTTGATTCTAGCCCAAGCTGCGGTCAAATTTAATTCAACATATATGTATATATGTATATATATATATATATATATATATATATATATATATATATATATACATATACTGTATATTTATGTGTGTGTGTGTGAGTGTGTGTGTGTGTGTGTGTGTGTGTGTGTGTGTGTGTGTGTGTGTGTGTGTGTGTGTGTGTGTGTGTGTGTGTGTGTGTGTGTGTGTGTGTGTGTGTGTGTGTGTGTGTGTGTGTGTGTGTGTGTGTGTGTGTGTGTGTGTGTGTGTGTGTGTGTGTGTGTGTGTGTGTGTGTGTGTGTGTGTGTGTGTACGTGTGTGTGTGTGTGTGTGTGTGTGTGTGTGTGTGTGCGTGTGTGTGTGCGTGTGTGTGTGCATGTAATAATAATAATAATAATAATAAAAGGTTTATTTCTATTACAGTGGTACACTGACAATATTACATTGGAAAAATTGATTAAAGATATAAAACTTGGAATATATACATGGAGCAATTTTACAATGAGTTAATTATGTGCACAATAGATGGGATAGCACTGTTTTTGTAGCGGTCTGTCCTTGGCGCTTTGATTGGTATGAGTCTATTCATGTGTCTAGTGGCGTGGCGAGTTGGTGGAGCATCAGGAGGGAGGAGGTGACGGTGTCTAGGGTGGGAAAGCAGGCTTTCCCCAAATTTCCTTAGTGCCTCCCCGTGCAGCTGGGACACCCTAGATAGAGTAAGGGTGGTAAGAGCATGGTCGTAGCTGCTGTACTCCACGCCCAGGATGATCCTGCACGCTCTCTTTTGTACCCTCTCCAGCTTTTGTCTCTGTGTGAGGGTGAGTGAGCTGCACCAGGCTGGTGAGGCGTACATGAGGGTGGGGAGTATGAAAGTTTTGTAGACCTCCTGTAGCTCAGATGTAGGTGTTCCTAGTGATTTTAACCTACTCAGCATATACAGTTTGTAAGACGCTGTCCTGACTATATTGGTGATATGTTGGTTCCAATTTAATTGAGCATCGAGTGTGATGCCCAAGATCTTGGTGGATTGCACCAATTGGAGGGGGTGGGGGCCCAATGAAAGTTGTGGAGGAGGTACTGCTTGGGTGGAGGTACAAAAGTGCATCACTACGGTCTTGTTGGTGTTGATTGTGACGTTGTTGTTTTCCGTCCACATCATGAGCTTGTTCAGGGTGTTTTGTAGTGGTGCGTAATCAGGCCGCCTGGTGTTGATGGGGATGCCTACGGTGCTGTCATCCACGTACTTCCATCTGTGAGGAGTGTCCATGAGGGCGTCGATGATAAGGATGAGGAAGCATAGGGGACCCATTTTGGTACCCTGGGGGACCCCACAAGTTAAAGGGAGGAGGGGGGAAGTTGACCCTTGGTACCTGACCGCCTGCCGTCGTCCGGTGAGGAAATCTGCCAGCCATGCTATTAGGTGGGGCTGGATCCCCAGTTGGATGGCTTTGGAGAGAACAACATTGTGGTCAACAAGGTCAAAGGCCTTCCTGAAGTCTACAAAGGTAACAGCTAGGGATATGTTACGCTTGTCTAGGTTGCTGTGAAGGAAGTTGAGTAGGTCAATGAGACAGTGAGTGGTAGAGGAGGATTTCATGTTGCCAAATTGTTGTGCATCTATTGAGTGTTTTATGTTGCTGTAAACGGAATTAAAAACCAAATCTTCACATATAAGGCTTGGGATAGGGGTGATGGCGATGGGCCTAAGGTCACTTAGTGATTGTGGGCTGAGGGTTTTGGGGATGGGAGTAACATATGATATTTTCCAGTCGCTGGGGCAGGTGTTTTGGCTTAAAGAGGCATTAATTATGGAGGAGAGTGGGAGGGCAAGTTCAGGGGCAAATTCCTTGTAGATTTTAATAGGAAGGTCAGAGGGGGTTGTGGATCTATTTTGTTTGAGTTTACCCAGCTTAGTAGCTACGTCGGAAACTTGAACTTGAATGGGGGGTGAGGGGCAAGGGAGGTATGCAGGTAGGCGGGAAGGGTCGAGAGGGGGTAATGTCTGACAGATAGAGGCGAAGTGGGAGTTGATCTCCTGGGCTGCTAGGTCAGGTGACAGGTGCGAGATGCAAGGGAGGTGGGGGGGGGGGGTCTTGTTACCCTGCAGGCCACAGAGAGCCCTGATCTTGCTGAACCACTGAGTGTTATTGCGTTGCTGTTTGAGGTGTTGCAATTTGTTTGGGTAGTAAGAGGATTTGGCGGTAATGATCTCTCTGATGACCTTATTCCTCAGGAACCTGAACTGGGCTCGGTCGGTGTAAAATGCCTTGTTGCGTTGTTTGATGAGACGTTTGATATGTGGTGTCATCCAAGGAGCGTCAGAGTGATGGACAGAGAAATCCTTTACAGGGAAGAAGTGGTGAAAGGCCTCAATTGTGGTGGTGGAGTAATTTGTCCACTTGGTCTCCACGTCTTCAACGTTGAGAACCTCTGGCCAGGGATGTTCCACTATCCACCTGCCAAATTCCCTCATGGCGGAATCAGGCATAGGGCGGTGCTGTCTGGTTACTTTAATCCTGTGAATGGCTGCACTAGGGGCTGGGGACCATTGGATGGTGAGGTGCGTGCTCTTACCGATGGGGGGGAGAGGTCTGGGGGTAGAGTACAGCTGCGCCATGTCAGTCATAATTAGGTCAAGGGTTGTTTGATCGTGGGTGGGAAAGGTCACTACCTGCTTGAGATTTAAATGGTGTGAAATATCACTAGTGTCCAGACGATTAAAGTCCCCGCACACAACTAATTTGGCAGCAGGAAACCTTAAGCGGAGGGAGTCAGCAGTTTCAATGATGTGATCGTTGAGGAGAAGGGCAGTGTTGGCACGAGGAGGGTGGTATATGACGCACATTATAATAGAGGCGGTGTGGCGGGGATGGAAGCGGGGGGTGAGTTTGACCCATAAAGCCTCGACTCCCTCTGGTATGTCAACCCTAAGGTGTACGGGGTTGAGGTCAGCTCGACAATACAATGCCACACCACCGCCTCTGCGGTTTACTCTGAGATGGTGAAAAAGTACAACATTTTCTATGTTACACACTTCGGGAATTATTTGCCACGCTTCCGTAATTGCCATCACATCACAGCCTGTGGAGCGCACTAATTCAATCACTTCTTCCATTTTGTTGGCTAATGAGGTAACATTAGATAGTATGATGGAGGGTAGGCTGTACCAAACGCGTGGAACTTCATTGAGAATTCGTTGTCTTGGCTCGACTTTTCGTTTTTTGGTTGCACTTCTTTTATTTGTAATCACAGGCACTGTTCGGGTAATTTTTGAGCCACCGCGTCGGCCACGATTGCGAAAAAGTTTCATGTTTTTTAAGCTTTGAATCACTGAACTTGGTGGATAACCGCACCCTCGTTTCCACGTATACATTTGACTAGGTGTGTATCGATATGAGGGTGAGAGATTTTGCAAAGCTGGACCGCACATTGTTTTTGTATCTCAAGCTTAGAGATAGGGTTATGGGTCAACAAGCTGACCCTGGCTGCTACCTAGCGCCTAGTCAGATCTGCGACAGGACTCGGACACGTCCGTACACCACCACTGTCAACTGTCAACTGTGTGTGTGCATGTGTGTGTGTGTGTGTGTGTGTGTGTGTGTGTGTGTGTGTGTGTGTGTGTGTGTGTGTGTGTGTGTGTATGTGTGGTGTGTGTGTGTGTGTGTGTGTGTGTGTGTGTGTGTGTGTGTGTGTGTGTGTGTGTGTGTGTGTGTGTGTGTGTGTGTGTGTGTGTGTGTGTGTGTGTGTGTGTGTGTGTGTGTGTGTGTGTGTGTGTGTGTGTGTGTGTGTGTGTGTGTGTGTGTGTGTGTGCGTGTGTGTGTTTGTGCGTGTGTGTGTGTGTTTGTGCGTGTGTGTGTTTGTGCGTGTGTGTGTTTGTGCGCGCGTGTGTGTGTGTGTGTGTGTGTGTGTGTGTGTGCGTGTGTGTGTGTGTGTGTGTGTGTGTGTGTGTGGGTGTCTGTGTATGTGCGTGTGTGTTTGTGTATGTGTGCGTGCATGTGTGTGTGTGTGTGTGTGTGTGCGTGCGTGTGTTTGTGTGTGTGTGTGCGTGCGTGTGTGTGTGTGTGTGTGTGTGTGTGTGTGTGTGTGTGTGTGTGTGTGTGTGTGTGTGTGTGTGTGTGTGTGTGTGTGTGTGTGTGTGTGTGTGTGTGTGTGTGTGTGTGTGTGTGTGTGTGTGTGTGTGTGTGTGTGTGTGTGTGTGTGTGTGTGTGTGTGTGTGTGTGTGTGTGTGTGTGTGTGTGTGTGTGTGTGTGTGTGTGTGTGTGTGTGTGTGTGTGTGTGTGTGTGTGTGTGTGTGTGTGTGTGTGTGTGTGTGTGTGTGTGTGTGTGTGTGTGTGTGTGTGTGTGTGTGTGTGTGTGTGTGTGTGTGTGTGTGTGTGTGTGTGTGTGTGTGTGTGTGTGTGTGTGTGTGTGTGTGTGTGTATTTGTTTTTGTTTTTACGTGAGTCTGTGTAAAATAAATAAGTAAATAATCAAGAGTAATTAGTTCAATCTTTTTCATTCATGATGGTCTAATTTGAAATGAGAGAGTATCCCAAGGTAATTGAACTAATATCTACTCCTTGCTTGAGTTTCACATATCCTTTTTACATGACCAACATATATGGACAGTAATCAAGAATGTTCGTCATAATCATTTGCAAACATATTGTCCTCTACTGTCATATATACCATTTTTCAAAAATATTACTTACTAATATGTAAGAATATGTACACATTGTTGTAGTGTTCAATATCAGTTATATTGTCCTCCATTCAATGTATCACTGATGTCGTCGCTACTTATGCTTGTGGTGGGTCATCTTATTTTCGGACACCATAAGGGAAGCAGCCATCATTGGCTGAGATGAGCTGTTGTTAATGGCATTTTAGATCACCCTGAATGTACACCATGAGGATGAAAAGGGAGTAATTACATGCAGCTGATTCTGCCTTGGTGGTAGCGATTTTGCTGAAGCTGCTGATGCTGTGACGGACACCGCTGGTTGCTGTTCTGCCACAGCCAAAGGAGCATGATATAAAGGTAAACTGGAAAAGTAAAGTCGATGTTTTAGTATTGTAGATATTGGTTGACTAGCAGTTTTAGAATAACATAAACTAAATCCATGATTTTTACAAAACTACGTGATAAAATAGACCAAGCTTACAGTATTTTTGTTTGTTAAATTATAGATTTGCTTAAATATGTCCACCATATTTTTAGTTGAAAGATTTAATTAATTTTAGATAGATTTATATTGCTCTTTATTAAACAAAGTTAGTTTGACTAAACTGTGTACCGGGAAACAATAATAAACGATAAAACAGGAACACGAGTTAAACTTAGTCCCTACGTTTCCTTTTCGAGGAACCCCAAATCGACTGGAGGATTCTCTGACACGATTAGGGAGACCAAGTTATGGTAATTTATGCCATCAAAGCCATCAGAAATATCACGGATTCGGTAACATGTGTTCCTCGCCATCCTTTTCTCCCTCAGGGGATGTAGCTCCCATTACCCTTGGCCGATTCACTGTGGCAGTGATGATGATCGCAGCATTCCCTCACGGGAAAACTGACTTTGGTATCCGTGAACTGTTTCTCTTTGCAATTGGTAGGGAACTCTTTTGGGACAAGGCATGCAAATGAGTTATATTTGAGGTTCAAAGTTGAGTGTCTCTCTTTGTTCAATAATATATGGCAAGGTTTCGGTTATGAAATATAATTGATTTTTTAACAAGGGTCTTTCCACTCTGGATATGACTGCTATGTATAGGTGGAGAGCTTAAGATACGCACGCCAGGAGGCGCTGAGTAGCTGTGGCCGAAGACGTCGCACTTGTCCTTTGCTTATGGACTACTTGGATTTGGAAAGAAATACGAGACCAGCATGTTTCAGATTTTGCCACTAGAGCACGTCTACTTTGTGCAGGGTTGCAAAATAACATAGTTACCAATTCCTCACTATAGTTTATAAAGAAAGTTGATAGATGATGGTTACTGAAAAAACACCGTGTTGAAAGCATGTGTCACACTGATGTTACTATGAACTGTAATTTACCATCGATTCTATCCATATGGACAATCTCGTGCAAATGTCATACGAGCATTCATCAGGGATGTTTTATAGTTTAACGTAGACTGAGTAGGCCTATCAAGTTAATTCTCCGTTACCTCCATTAGCATTCCCTTCAGTTTTTACTTTCTAATACTCTATCTACATTTTTGTTGCTTTTTAAACTCAAATTATTTATCTTAACTGACTCCAGATTATTTTATTCAGCTGAGGGAAACACTTCTGCGATCAAACAGTTAAGATTATCTCGAACTATATCGATTAACACTTTCACCGTGTTTTAAGAACTAAGCTGTTCATTCAAGCTGCATCCAGTTAGCTTTAGTCATTCGAGGGAAACCCACCTCACAGCAATAGAATTAGTAATAAAGTATAGATTATAATAATAATAATATGAATAAAACTGAAAATACATATATACATATATACATACATACATACATACATATACCTAAGCTTTTTCCCCCTTACAAGGGAGGTAGCCAAAAAGGAAAAGGCATAAAATCATTCCCATCCATTCCATCCCTGAATACACTCCACACCCCTCCACCTTCTTTCTCATCTTAACACCTCCTGGATGACGGGTCATCCCTGCACCTTGTCATCTGACCTGGGTCAGAAGCAGTGTCGCAAGACACAGCACATGCACAGCAAGGTACCTTCATTAAACCGGCGACCCCCCCCCCCTCTCCGTCCCCCCATGCATAAAAGGAGAAGACGGGAAGAAATCCCTTCGGGCTGCGTCAAATTTTGCTCACACATACTACCTCACCCACCATCCCCCGCCCATTCCAACTCATGCATCACAACATCATCCATATACAACCATTCTCCATTCACCCCTATCTTCTGTCCTCTCCCGCCCTTCCTCAACAGACATTCCCCTCTTCCCCAAAGCCCCTTTCACCTCATCCATCAACCTCATCCTAGGACGTCCCCTCATGTTCACTCCCTCCACATCTGCCTTCCATACCTCTTTTAATAGTCTTTCTTCAATCATTCTTTCCATGTGTCCTAACCATCCTAATACTCTTTTATCAACCCTATCTCCCAGCTCCTTTTCCACCCCTGTTCTTTTCCTCACCTATTCATTTCTCACTCTATCTAGCCTAGTAACCCCCATCATACTTCTCAGACACCTCATCTCAAACACATTCAAACTCCTTCTCTCTTCCTCTCTTATGTTCCATGTTTATGCCCCATACAGTGCTGTTGGCACAATCACTCCTTCATACAGTCTCCTCTTAGCATCCATTCCCAAATGTCTATTCCTCATTACACTTTTTAATCCACCAAGGCATTTACTCGCTTCTCTCAATCTACATTCTACCTCCACCTTCACTCCACCTTATTCTGCCACATTTGCACCCAAGTATCTAAAACTATCCACTTCCTCCAGTCGCTCTCCCTTAATGCTCACTTCCAGACTACTGCCACTTTCACCCCTTGTACATCATCACCTTACTTTTACCCACATTTATTTTTAGCTTTCTTCTATCACATACTCTTCCAAACTCTGTCACCAACTTTCTCAATCTTTCCTCCGATCCTGCCACAAGTGCAGTGTCGTCCGCAAACAACAGCTGGCTCACCTCCCACTTTTCTCCATTTTCTTTAAGCATCTCCAATTCGTTGCCCACTACCCTTGCATTTACCTCTCGCACTGCCCCATCCATGTATAAGTTGAACAGCCAGGGCGACATAACGCATCCTTGACGAAGTCCCACCTTTACCTCGAACCACTCACTCTCTCCATTTCTAATCCTGACACAAGCTATACTACTCTCATAAAAACTCTTGACAGCTCCTAGAAGATTTCCTCCTATCCCATATATTTGCATAACCTTCCACAGTGCCTTTCTGTCTACCCTATCGTAAGCCTTTTCCAGATCCATAAAAGCCCAAAAAAACATCGTTCCCCTTTCCTATGGCTTTCTCACATATCTGTCTTACCACAAAGATCTGATCTACACAACCTCTACCCATCCAAAATCCACGCTGTTCCTCACCAATTACTCCCTCTGTTCCTCTCCTAATCCTCTTAATCAAGATCCTCCCATAAGCCTTCCCAACTACACTTAACAAGCTAATCCCTCTGAAACTACTACATTCACACTTGTCCCCTTTTCCCTTGTAAAGAGGAACTATACAGGCACTCCTCCAGTCCTCCGGCACTCTACCCTCTCTCCAGTAAACACTAAATAACCTCACCAGCCAGTCCACCATCACTGTACCTCCTTTTTTTTTTAACATTCTGCATGGCATCCATCTAGACCGGGTGCCTTACCTGCTTTCATCATCTTAACAACTGCCTTCACTTCATCCTTCCTTATTTCTCCTCCATTTTCCTCACTCCCACTGCAACTATTTTTCCTTCCATATCCTCCTTCACATTTAGCAACTCCCTAAAATATTCTTCCCATCTTCCCCTTATTGCCTTCTCTTCCATTATCATCTCTCCATCTGCACCTTTTACCTTTTCTTCTCTACTTGATTCGCCTCCTCTTCCTCTCTTAATTTCTTTCCAAAACATCTTTTTTTTACTTTCAAAATTTTCTGTCATACTCTTACCCCATTTCACATCTGCTCTCCACTTTGCCTCCTTTACCTTTTGCTTTACTTCTCTTTTCTTTTCTTTGTACCTGTCATATGACTCTCTCGTCCTGTTTTGTAACCAATCTGTGAATGCTCGCTTCTTCTCTTCTACAACCTTCTTTGTTTCCTCATCCCACCATTCACTACCCTTTCTTCTATTTCCTCCTGTCCTTCTTGTTCCACATACCATCTTTGCACACTTTGTGGCTCACTCCTTGAACCATCCCCATTCCTCCTGCACACTTAGCTCTACTCTATCCTTCACTCCCTCCCACTCCTCCTTCAGCTTCTTTTTATACTCCTTCTCCTTTTCCTTTCATTTAAAGAGTTCACTCTAAGCACCTCCCTATATTTTGTTCCTTTCCTCTTTCTCCATCTAGCCTCCACTCTCAACTTACCTTCCACCAAAAAATTATCTGATATTCCCCCACCCTCTCCCCTTAGCACATGTACATCCTTAACTCTTCCTATCATAATCCTATTTACCACTACATAATCCATCAACGCTCTATCTACCACCCTTCCATCCACCACCCTCTCCCATTTGTACTTATGCTTGACTTTCTTCCGAAACACTGTATTTCCTATCATCAACTCTCTTTCTAGACACATTTCCACCATCAACTCTCCACTACGATTCTTTCCTGGAACTCCACATTTCCCAACCACTACATCAATTGGACCATTTCCTACCCTAGCATTAAGGTCTCCCAGTACTATTACATTGACATTTCTCCCTAAATCCTCTATGCACTCATTTAAATCTATCCAAAAGGCCTCCCTTTCTTCTACACTCTTATCACTGCCAGGCCCATATGCACTTACAAAGACCCACATCTCCTTCCCCAGTTTCACCTTCATCCACATTATCCTTGAGGAAACCTCCTTCCACTCCACTACCCGTTTACCTATCTCTTCACTTACTAGTATAGCCACCCCTTCCCTCCCTCGCCCTTTCTTCACTTCTGATAACCTCCCACTTACACTCCCAAACTTACACTCACCCTTCCCTTTCAACTTAGTTTCACTCAAAGCCAACACATCCATCTTTCTTCTCACAAACATACTACCTATCTCTTCCCTTTTACTCTCATCTGTACCACATCCACGCACATTAAAAGACCCAAACCTTAGGGTGCTGGTCCGAAAACTCCCAGGCCCTCTTATGCCTCTGCTTTTTCTTTTAGGAATGTCCCCTGTGGGGCTACGGGGAGAAGGATGTCTAGTCCCAATCCCCTTCCCTTTCTTCTCGCCTCTTACGATCCACCAAAGGGAAATCCCCCACCACAGAAAATGAATACTCAGAAAAATGGTAAGGACAGCAGCAAGGGGTTGGGGGACAGCATAACGGAGGGACAGTCGTAATATAAAAGTGTCATCATTTCTCTATGAACAGAGTTTTCCTTTATCATAGACAAAATAATGTGTGACTCTGGTCCATAGGGGTACCCAATATAGACCCTAAAGTATCAGCTGCATGCTAGTTTGCCACAATAACAAGCAGCCAATACCCCAGACGGGGAAACTGAAAATATAAATGATAAAATTTAATTTTAGTAATAGAGTATGCTGTTTGCTCTCACTCTCACTATCAATAGTCAGAAAAAAAATTATATTCATGAGAACGCAAATACACACACACACACACACACACACACACACACACACACACACACACACACACACACACACACACACACACACACACACACACACACACACACACACACACACACACACACCACACAAACACACACACACACACACACACACACACACACACACACACACACACACACACACACACACACACACACACACACACACACACACACACACACACACACACACACACACACAAACACACACACACACTCACACACACACACAAACATGCGACTCGATGGCGCAGTGGTATAGTTCCCGGCCGCAACTACGATGGTCTGGGTTAGAATCCCGACCAGAGCTGAAATTATTTCAGTACCGCTGCGCTGCGAATCGTTACTCCAACTCTAGTGGGCGGGGAGTTAGGTGTGTATGTGCGTGTAAAGTCATATATGAGCTCTGAGGGAAATAGCTATTGATCACGAGTCCAAAACTTAATCCTAGACCATGGTGAGCACACACACACACACACACACACACACACACACACACACACACACACACACACACACACACACACACACACACACACACACACACACACACACACACACACACACACACACACACACACACACACACACACACACACAAAATTATACGACTCGATGGCGCAGTGGTATAGTTCCCGGCCGCCACTACGACGGTCTGGGTTAGAATCCCGACCAGAGCTGAAATTATTTCAGTACCGCTGCGCTGCTAATCGTTACTCCAACTCTAGTGGGCGGGGAGTTGGGTGTGTATGTGCGTGTAAGGTCATATATGAGCTCTGAGGAAAATAGCTATTGATCACAAGTCCAAAACTTAATCCAAAACCATGGTGAACACACACACACACACACACACACACACACACACACACACACACACACACACACACACACACACACACACACACACACACACACACACACACACACACACACACACACACACACACACACACACACAAAATTATACGACTCGATGGCGCAGTGGTATAGTTCCCGGCCGCCACTACGACGGTCTGGGTTAGAATCCCGACCAGAGCTGAAATTATTTCAGTACCGCTGCGCTGCTAATCGTTACTCCAACTCTAGTGGGCGGGGAGTTGGGTGTGTATGTGCGTGTAAGGTCATATATGAGCTCTGAGGAAAATAGCTATTGATCACAAGTCCAAAACTTAATCCAAAACCATGGTGAACACACACACACACACACACACACACACACACACACACACACACACACACACACACACACACACACACACACACACACACACACACACACACACACACACACACACACACACACACACACACACACATACACTCGGTGGCATAGTTGGTAAAGCGCTGAACTGGGAAGCAGAAGTGCTCCCAGCACCCAGTTCGAATCCTGCCCAGGGCCGAAATTATTTCGGTATCGCTGTGCCTCGGGTCGTTACTCTGACTCTCGTGGGCGGGGAGTTGTGTGTGTGTGTGTGTGCAAGGTCATAGCATTACCCGTAGATCGGACCTACGAGCTTTGAGCTCTCTTCCAGGAGGGAAATAGCTGTCGATCACGAGTCCAACACGTGATCCAAAGACCAAGTGAATACACGCACGCGCACACGCACACACACACGCAAACACACTATTCCTCCCCTCACATGAATGATAAACCGCATTCTTTTGAAATATATATGTGTTTCTTAACTGAATGTGAACCCTATGACACAATGACAGTCTATAGACTTTAACTGCTCCTGATTAAGACTTTACTCATTTCATCTATAGTGTCATTGCTGAAGGTAGCCTTCTATCTCGTAAATGATAATTTTAGTTTTGTGATAAAGTGATACTATATATGATAAGTGAAATATAAAAAAACTAATAACAGAATCAATCTTAAAGCATTTAAATTTTTCATGTGGTAGAGATCCTTTCAACAGGTGAATGACTTTATAATTTCACAGAAACTGATCGCCTCAAACTCTATTGATTTTTTTAAATTAGGATGTGAAAAATCTATAGAATTTTTATAGTATTGAGGTGCTTTACACAAGAGATTCACTGCAACCTTAGCTCAAGTTTGCTTTCATCACTTGATACATGAACAGAACTGCATTGATTACGACGGTAACACGACCCATATCCATATCAATTCTACTCGTTCAGGGTAATATGGACCAGCCTTAAGCAAATATTGGATCTGTTGATAGGTTTGATTGGGTGAAGAGAACATTCACCTTAGGACGTCCTGGATTTAGTTATCTCCTGCAGAAAAGTAGGAGGGAAGGCTCTGGGAAGTTGGGTGGGAAGAGAGGTTCAGACTCATTAAGATGTATTCCGGTTTGAACACCAAGAGAAATGGGAATGATGTATACAAGACTGGATGGTACACGGTTATAAAGGAAATGTGTTTGATTGTGAATACACACACACACACACACACACACACACACACACACACACACACACACACACACACACACACACACACACACACACACACACACACACACACACACACACACACACACACACACACACACACACACACACACACACACACACACACACACACACTCACACACTCACACACTCACACACACACACACACACACACACACACACACACACACACACACACACACACACACACACACACACACACACACACACACACACACACACACACACATATATATATATATATATATATACATATATATATATATATATACATATATATATATATATATATATATATATATATATATATATATATATATACATACATATATATCTGTGTGTGTGTGTGTGTGTATGTGGCCACTATCCTCCAGCACCGCCTTCGCTGGATGGGACACGTCGCTCGGATGGAACCCTCTCGCCTACCTAAAATAATTCTCTACGGAGAACTAGCCCACGGCAAAAGACCACGTGGAGCCCCTAAGCGCCGTTACAAAGACCAACTCAAGCTCTCTTTGACACAAGCTGGTATCCCCCCAACTGACTGGGAAGACATGGCTCAGGACCGATTGGTGTGGAGACAAGCGGTCAAGAGTGGCGTGGAGGACTTCGAAACTCGACGGAGAGAACGGGATAAACAACGTCGTGAGGAGAGGAAAGCGAAGGCGACGCAGCCCCAGCCTTCACCGACCCTCCCCTGCGATTCATGCCCGCGGCTTTTCCGGCACTGACTGGGGTTGCTCAGCTATATTAGACATCGACATGGAGAAACATCCTAAAGAGAAGGAAACGAGGGTCCTCCCTTCCTAGGACAACGAGGGGATACCGACCTCTCCCAGAGCTTTCTTTCTATGTTTATTATGTCCTGTACTCTCTGTCTCTATTACATTGAAAATGCTAACTGCGTTTAGCGAAACGTCTGTACATTCTTTCTCAACTAAAGTTCCTAATGTCTACTGGAAATCTATTATTCCGTCTGTCCTGTGATAACCAGAAATCCACGTTCAGAAGACTTGAAAGTCTACTTAAGAAGCTTTGTAGCGCCGAATGCGCAGTTGTTTTTAACAAAACATGTTTAAAAGAAAACCTGCTGCCAAGATTCACACACACACACACACATATATATATATATATATATATATATATATACATACATATATATATATATACATATATATATATACATATACATATATATATATGTGTGTGTGTATATGTGTATATGTATATATATATATATATATATAATTATTTATACATATGTATATATACATATATACACATATATATGTGTGTATATATGTGCATATATATGTGTGTATATATGTATATATATATATATATATATATACATACAAATACCAAAGCTTTTTCCCCCTTACAAGGGGGGTAGCCAAAAAGGAAGGTCATAAAATCATTTCCACCCATTCCATCCCTGAATACACTCCACACCCCTCCACCCTCCCTCTTATCTGAGCACCTCCTGGATGACGGGTCATCCCTGCACCTTGTCCACTGCCCTCGGTCAGAAGCAGTGTCGCAAGACACAGCACATCCACAGCAAGGCCGCTTCATAAAATCGGCGACACCCCCTCTCCGTCCCCCCATTGCATAAAAGGAGAGGACGGGGAGAAATCCCTTCGGGCTGCGTCAAATTTTGCTCACACATACTACCTCACCACCCACCCCCACCCACCCATTCCAACTCATGTAATAACAACATCATCCATATACAACTATTCTCCATTCACCCCTATCTTCTGTCCTCTCCCGTCCTTCCTCAACAGACATTCCCCTCTTCCCCAAAGCCCCCTTCACACCATCCATCCACCTCATCCTAGGACTTCCCCTCATGTTCACTCCCTCCACATCTGCCTTCCATACCTCTTTTACTAGTCTTTCTTCACTCATTCTTTCCATGTGTCCAAACCATCCTAATATTCTTTCATCAACCCTATCTCCCAGCTCCTTTTCCACCCCTTTTCTCCTCCTCACCTCCTCATTTCTCACTCTATCTAGCCTAGTAACCCATATCATAATTCTCAGACACCTCATCTCAAACACATTCAAACTCCTTCTCTCTTCCTCTCTTATGTTCCATGTTTATTCCCCATACAGTGCTGTTGGCACAATCACTCCTTCATACAGTCTCCTCTTAGCATCCATTCCCAAATGTCTATTCCTCAATACACTTTTTAATCCAACAAGGCATATACTCGCTTCTCTCAATCTACATTCTACCTCCACCTTCACTCCACCTTTTCCTGCCACTTTTGCACCCAAGTATCTAAAACTATCCACTTTCTCCAATCGCTTTCCCTTAATGCTCACTTCCAGTCTACTGCCACTTTCACCCCTTGTACATCTCATCACTATACTTTTACTCACATTTATCTTTAGCTTTCTTCTATCACATACTCTTCCAAACTCTGCCACCAACTTCCTCAATCTTTCCTCCGATCCTGCCACAAGTGCAGTGTCGTCCGCAAACAACAGCTGGCTCACCTCCCACTTTTCTCCATTTTCTTTAAGCATCTCCAATTCCTTGCCCACTACCCTTGCATTTATCTCTCGCACCAGCCCATCCATGTATAAGTTGAACAGCCAGGGCGACATAACACATCCTTGACAAAGTCCAACCTTTACCTCGAACCACTCACTCTCTCTATTTCCAATCCTGACACAAGCTCTACTACTATCATAATAACTCTTGACAGCTCCTAGAAGCTTTCCTCCTATCCCGTATATCTGCATAACCTCCCACAGTGCCTTTCTGTCTACCCTATCGTAAGCCTTTTCCAGATCCATAAAAGCCCAAAAAACATCCTTCCCCATTCCTATAGCTTTCTCACATATCTGTCTTACCACAAAGATCTACACAACCTCTACCTGTCCTAAATCAACGCTGTTCCTCACCAATTACTCCCTCTGTTCCTCTCCTAATCCTCTTAATCAAGATCCTCCCATAAGCCTTCCCAACTACACTTAACAAGCTAATCCCTCTGAAACTACTACATTCACACTTGTCCCCTTTTCCCTTGTAAAGAGGAACTATACAGGCACTCCTCCAGTCCTCCGGTACTCTACCCTCTCTCCAGCAAACATTAAATAACCTCACCAACCAGTCCACCATCACTGTACCTCCTTTTTCAGACATTCTGAATGGCATCCATCTAGACCAGGTGCCTTACCTGCTTTCATCATCTTAACAACTGCCTTCACTTCATCCTTCCATATTTCTCCTCCATTCTCCTCACTCATCCCTTTTCTTCGCATTTCCCACTGCAGCTATCTTTCCTTCCCTATCCTCCTTAACATTTAGCAACTCCCTAAAATATTCTTCCCATCTTCCCCTTACTGCCTTCTCCTCCATTATCATCTCTCCATCTGCACCTTTTACCTTTTCTTCTCTACTTGATTCACCTCCTCTTCCTCTCTTAATTTCTTTCCAAAACATCTTCTTATTACTTTCACAATTTTCTGTCATACTCTTACCCCATTTCACATCTGCTCTCCTCATTGCCTCCTTTACCTTTTGCTTTACTTCTCTTTTCTTTTCTTTGTACCTCTCATATGACTCCCTCGTCCTATTTTGTAACCAATCTGTGAAAGCTCGCTTCTTCTCTTATACAACCTTTTTTGTTTCCTTATCCCACCATTCACTACCCTTTCTTCTATTTCCCATTTTCCTTCTTGTTCCACACACCATCCTTGCACACTTTATGACTCCCTCCTTGAACCATCCCCATTCCTCCTCCACACCCAGCTCTACTCTATCCTTTACTCCCTCCCACTCCTCCTTCAGCTTCTTTCCGTACTCCTTCTCTTTTTCCTTTTCATTTATAGAGTTCACTCTAAGAACCTCCCTACCTTTTGTCCTTTTCCTCTCTCTCCATCTATCCTCCACTCTCAACTTACCTTCCACCAAAAAATGATCTGATATTCCCCCACCCTCTCCCCTTAGAACATGTACATCCTTAACTCTTCCTATCATAATCCTATTTACCACTACATAATCCAATAGCGCTCTATCTACCACCCTTCCCTCCACCACCCTCTCCCATGTGTACTTATGCTTGACTTTCTTCCGAAACACTGTATTTGCTATCATCAACTATCTTTCTAGACACATTTCCACCATCAACTCTGCACTTCGACTCTTTCCTGGAACTCCACATTTCCCAACCACTCCATCGATTGCATCATTTCCTTCCCTAGCATTAAGGTCTCCCAGTACTATTACATTGACAATTCTCCCTAAATCCTCTATGCACTCATTTAAATCTATCCAAAAGGCCTCCCTTTCTTCTACACTCTTATCACTGCCAGGCCCATATGCACTTACAAAGACCCACATCTCCTTCCCCAGTTTCACCTTCATCCACATTATCCTTGAGAAAACCTCCTTCCACTCCACTACCCGTTTACCTATCTCTTCACTTACTAGAATAGCCACTCCTTCCCTCCCTCGCCCTCTCTTCACTTCTGATAACCTCCCACTTACACTCCCAAACTGACACTCACCCTTCCCTTTCAACTTAGTTTCACTCAAAGCCAACACATCCATCTTTCTTCTCACAAACATACTTCCTATCTCTTCCCTTTTACTCTCATCTGTACCACATCCACGCACATTAAAAGACCCAAACCTTAGGGTGCTGGTCCGAGAACTTCCAGCCCCTCTTATGCCTTCTCTTTTTTGTTTAGGAATGTCCCCTGTGGGGCTGCAAGGAGAAGGATGCCTAGTCCCAATCCCCGCCCCTTTCTTCTCGCCTATTACGATCCAAGTGGGAATACTTGGTGGCAGTATTCTTTTCCCCCACCACAGGGAATTTCCCCACCACAGAAAAAGAATACTCAGAGAAATGGTAAGGACAGCAACAAGGGGTTGGGGGAAAGCATAACTGAGGGACAGTCGTAATATAAAAGTGTCATAATTTCTCTATGAACAGAGTTTTCCTCTATCATAGACAAAATGATGTGTGGCTCTGGTCCGTAGGGGCGCCCCATATAGACCCTAAAGTATCAACTGCATGCTAGTTTGCCACAATAACAAACAGCCAATACCCCAGACGGGCATATATATATATATATATATATATATATATATTATATATATATATATATATATATATATATATATATATATATTATATATATATATATCACTTGGACAAAATATAGAAACACATATGTAAATTATAATCACGAAGAACCCACAGTCGGAATAAAAGGAAATTTATTTATTCCGACTATGGGTCCTTCGTGATTGTAATATATATACATATATATATATATATATATATATATATATATATATATATATATACATATATATGTATACATATATATACATATATGTATATATATATATATATATATGTATGTATATACATATGTATGCATATACTGTATATGTATATATATATATATATACACACATTATTTTTTTTCACAAGGTCCGTTAGACAGACGCACTCTTCTGAATTCCAGGAAGAATTTTGATGATCATTTAATCATACAGGAGAATCATATTTTATAGATCATAGATATTAATTTATTTTTATCAGTCTATTCTTGGCAAACACTTGCTGTAGTGATGTTTATAAAAAATATGCTTCTTCAACATTATATGTACTCTCTCTATGTGGCAACACGTTGTGACTCAGCCATCAATCTAAAGACTTATATAGAATTTAAAATAAAATAATACACAAAAGAAATATATATATTGGAAGGTAGGTGTTCTGATGTTTATAAAATATTACTGTCTTATTATCACTGTCATTAACCAGATAATTGAACCTGTTGAACGCTTTTTACTAGGCAGAATGTTATTCTTCAGATTAGTATAAATCAAATTCGTAAAGAATGAAAATAATAAATTTCCCTTCTCGTTGACCCCGCATACGTCAACGCTAGCTTGCAGCTAAAAACGGTCAGACTGAATATTTTAGACATAAGTTTCATTCAAAGCGCGTAATCCTTCGTCAGCCATCGACTACATATGAATCCGATTAATTTCTTAGGGCCTCATCCCGGCTTGGCTTCAATATTCTAGAACTCTTCTAGTATTCCTACCTGTTCTCTTTTCATTTACTCTTCATTTCTTCATAGTTTTCAACGTTTATATATCTTTTATTATTCTAGCAGGCACTGCTTGAAAAATTATCCTAAGTTAATTCGGTATCTTACCTATCTTATTGCATTATTTCCTATCATTCTGTTTAGAGTTACCCTCTCTTCTTTAATCAAAGGCAAATAAACATAATTCTACATTTTTGTCGTACATTAACGTTCATTGCCGCATTTTTACTGATTTATTCCCTTTTGTTCAATACTCGTATTACTTATTTTTCCTTTAAATTTTAGTGTTTCTTTTTTCTTTACATTATTTCAATTATTGTTTTTCATTTGTTTTTATTCTTAATTTTCTTTCCTCATGTGATTACACTCCTTACTGCTTTTGACCACCTTTTCTTAAATCACCTGCTTCCACTTTGTTTGAACCTTCTTGGTTGATTATTTGCTTAGCATTAATTAGCATTTATCATTTCAGGCTTCAACCACGTCATTTCCTTGAAAAGATTTATATTTCTATGTGAATATATGTTTAATTTTTCTTTGTATCATACCGTTAGTAGGTTTTGTTTATAAATTGTATATAACTCTATTTCTTACCTCTATTTTTTACCTCATTTGTATTTTCTTTCATATTTTCATATTGATAGAACACACTATTATATACTCGAAAACGCAATTTTTCTACTTTAGACTATTTTTTCATATCAACTCTTTCATCCCATACTTTCTACGAATCTAATTTGGTACTTCTCAAAATAGATAAACATTTTCATTTATAAGTCAAATATTCATGTGTGACTTCTTTCCCATCAGGTTTCTGGACATAGTTATGGTAAATAACGTTACACGACATGTCTGAAAAGAAGTTGCTGAACCACTTTTCTACACGAGGACAATTTTAACGTAAACTGGTAACATGAGCATTACAGTTCAAATGCACTGTCCGTATAATATAGAATATTTGGATTATAAGAAAATACAATGCAAAAAGATAGTGTCCTTTGTATTGCCAAAATAGTTAAGTTATTGCTAATTTAAACTGTTCATATAGATTCACTACATTACAATGTATGATTAAAAAGCTCATTAAATAGTTAATTGTGTTTTCAAATAATCTCAGTTTCATGCATACTGTCTCAAATATAATACTAATCCCTGAAAATTTATAAAACTATTACAATTATTCTAAAACGAAATTAATCAACATTTTCCTCTGTATCAACATATATACACAAACAAAAAACGCATGTATATATATATATGTATACATATATATATATATATACATTTATATATACATATATATATATATATATATATATATATATATATTTCTAGGGCACAGGTTTTCACGTAGACAATTTTGATTAAAATCAACTGCGCTAATAGCTTTGGCTATCTTGAGGTTTTCTGAAGAATTTGAACCTCAAGATAGCCAAAGCTATTAGCGCAGTTGATTTAATATATATATATATATATATATATATATATATATATATATGTGTGTGTGTGTGTGTGTGTGTGTGTGTGTGTGTGTGTGTGTGTGTGTGTGTGTGTGTGTGTGTGTGTGTGTGTGTGTGTGTGTGTGTGTGTGTGTGTGTGTGGGTGTGTGTGTGTGTGTGTGTGTGTGTGTGTGTGTGTGTGTGTGTGTGTGTGTGTGTGTGTGTGTGTGTGTGTGTGTGTGTGTGTGTGTGTGTGTGTGTGTGTGTGTGCACGAAAAAAGCTGGAGTCCAGGAACCATAATGGTGGAAACGTAGAAAACACCAGATGTTTCGAGTCCTGTCCGGGTCCCGTCCTCAGGGGATACAATGTAATACAGAAATCACATTGTCTAAATACACGAGTCACCGTGCCCACAGGAGGGACACAGCGACCTGCGCCTGGCGAGAGCGTGTGGTGGTGGTGGCGGGAGGGAGGGAAGAAAGGGGATGCGGTAGCCTGCGTCGGGCGAGACCGCGTGATGGTGGAGGGTGGGGGAGGACATTTACCCCCAGCCGTTGTTCGTGATATTTTTCCACCTCTCTCTTGCCCCTGCATATACGGGGTTGAGTGTTATGGACCTATTTATGCTGTCTTCGTTAGTGGCCCACGCCT
>NC_134807.1:39492637-39497637 GCF_046742065.1 Oratosquilla oratoria | reverse complement strand
GTGATCAACGATGTGGCTGAGCGAGGGGTCAAACTCATTGAGGAGTTCAACGGCCGTCACACCACAAAAGAAGAGCAACTCCAGTTCCTTCTGGGTGTTGTCTCACAACAACGTAAAATGTTCCCCACATCGTCAAAGTCCTTACTAGCATCTGGACCACATTGAGTGCTTGGCAAGAATGATACCCCCGTCTATGAGCGGATAATAACCAGTGGTCTGCCGAACCCTGGAGGGGATCCAGGGGCCTGCTGGATAGGGACCTTGAGCCACCCCTAAATATTATTTGATTGGCTTCAAACTTTGAACACATTGTTTTCTACATAAATGGAACCAGAATCGGGCCAGGGAGCAAAGAAATTCCTACTTTTATTTTTTACCTCTGTGGCAGTGGACCACCCTGATATATATATATATATATATATATATATATATATATATATATGTATGTGTGTGTGTGTGTGTGTGTGTGTGTGTGTGTGTGTGTGTGTGTGTGTGTGTGTGTGTGTGTGTGTGTGTGTGTGTGTGTGTGTGTGTGTGTGTGTGTGTGTGTGTGTGTGTGTGTGTATGTGTGTGTGTGTGTGTGTGTGTGTGTGTGTGTGTGTGTGTGTGTGTGTGTTTGTGTGTGTGTGTGTGTGTGTGTGTGTGTGTGTGTGTGTGTGAGTGTGTGTGTGTGTATGTATGTGTGTGTGTGTGTGTGTGTGTGTGTGTGTGTGTGTGTGTGTGTGTGTGTGTGTGTGTGTGTGTGTGTGTGTGTGTGTGTGTGTGTGTATACATTTATGTATACAGCCTTGGCCAAAAGTATTAGGCCACCCCAGTGTTTTAAGGTTCTGCTATGTCAATGTTAATGAATCTCATACAAATGGTAGTTTATGATATATTTTATCATGTACATTAATTTTGATATATAGTTGACCCTTCTTTAGACTCAATTACAGCCTCTATATAGATAGACAGTGGTTCAACTAGTAGTTTGTATTTGTCAAGCGTAAATTTACTCCATTCATCTCTCAAATTTGGGTACAAATATTCTTTATTTCTAATTTTTGTTTTGTTGATAGCATTACCAACAGTTCTCTATAAGTGTTTGATCGGTTTTAAATCAAAGTTTTGAGGTAGTCAGTCCATGGGAATAATACCCTGTGTCGCAAACCACTGACGGGTAATCTTTGCTCTATGGCAGGTAGCGTTGTCCTGTTGAAAGATAACACTGGTTTTTGACATTCCTAGACGCAATTTAAAAATAGATGGCTCTAAAACATTCGATAACATGGATACATAGGTAGCTGAATTCATCCTTCCCTGATATAAAAACATTTCTCCAATTCCCGTGGCAGACATGCAGGCCCATACCATGATAGAACCACCTCCATACTTGAATGCTTTTCCAACTCTGTGACGAACGAAAGTTGCTCCAGGTGTGCCAAAAACCTGAGTCAAAATATTTAAAAAATTATTAATTTTATGATGGATACTTTTTTAAATATTTTTGGCACCAGACCAATTATAATAAGTTTACATGTTGATTAAAATACGTACTGTATCTTAGCTCACAGTTACTTTCATCGGACCATATGACTTTCGACCCTTGTTCACTGGTCCAATTTGAGTGACTTTAGGCCCATTTAAGACGCTTTTTCATATTTGCTTCAGAAATTCATGAATTCCTCCTAGCTTTACAGCCACGAGAAAAGACCAAAGAAGACTTGCAATCCTCGAAGCGTTTCATATTAACCACGGCAATCCTGACATGAATAAACAAATCCAAGATCTCCAAATTCTCCCTTCTTCCAAAGCCATGGCCGCACATTTCCATGTTGATAATGTCTACTCTTCCACCCTACAGCTCGGTGAACAATTGACCACGCCATGGCGTGGGTGATCATTTGTCATTGATGTTTTTTGTTTGTTTTTTCGACCTCTCCTAGATTCGTGCTAATTTCATATTATTTGTTTGTTAGTGAGCTTTTCTTAGTCTAGATGTGAGTTCAGGAAAAAAAAATGAATGAATCAACTATTATTGAATATCAACCCAATATGGATATTTCGAAGGGGCAATGGTCCCTGGACATAATTTCAGGACTTTCATCACTAGCTTATTCAAAAGACATTTGCCTCCTAACCCCACATACTGAGTGAGCCGAAGGTCGGGACCTCTCCCAATGTTCCTTTTTTTCTTGTTAAGGGTGCTATTTAAGTAGGACTCACTCCTCTATACTTTGTATTTACTGAAGAGGATTGCAGTTTGCAATCGAAATGTATAGATTCCCTGTATCCAGTCTTTTTTGCCCCATATGTGGTTTTCACGTGATATATACATAAATATAAATCCTTCGATCTAGTCAAGCTTTACTTTGGACTCGAAAAAAGTAGTCCCTTCTCTTTTGTTCCATGCATTTTTTAAGTGGAGTCTTCCCCTCGTCCCTATGTGTTACTAAGAACTTCACCTCCATCAGAACTTCACTTCCATCAGAACTCTTATCCTCGTTTTTTAGGAATATGAGGGTATTGTCGTATTGGTTATGGCAGTTGGCGCAGAGCATATTTTAAAGATTGTATGGTTGTATCTCCGAGTATGATTGAATCAATGTCTTCGACAGAAGTTTGAATATTTTATGTTCTGTATTTTTCTATAATTCAAGAAAAAATAATCAAATGTTTTTATAAAAAAAAAATTACCCTCATTGTGGAGGGATAGACTTGGTGAGATTGTGTTGCTAATCGGACGGGAATAAGAGACAGCAGTTGTTTGGATATATATTTACTTCTGCCGTATGCAGAAATAACTTCAACATCAATGTAAGGAATTGTTAGACACATTTCCAATTAAAATGTCTTATAATTCATTCACAATTATGCTTGAAATTATACATTGTATAAATTTTGAGACTTCCACTTAAATCTTTTAAATATTCACGTTTATGGATGCAATTAGGAATTCGTCCCAGCATCATCTAAGTGTCAAAACTGCATATAAAGACAGTGAATGAAGGACCTCGAGGTCTTCTAAACAGACCGGACTGTTTGTAGACAGACCTTTCCCTCCATTACAGTTCATTAAGAATATATCGTTTGAATACATTTCCCTCAAGCAAACGGTGAGTTAGTAATTACTCTTTTTCACCAAAGAGCTAAATCGATTATTCAGTACAACATTGACGTTTGTAGACAGACACCGAGACGGAAAATTATATACACACCCTTATTAACAAACACACACATAAACACACACACATACATGCACACAGACACACACATACGTACACACAAACACGCACACACACACACACACACACACACACACACACACACACACACACACACACACACACACACACACACACACACACACACACACACACACACATACACACACTGACATACACACACACATACACAAACACTCACACATATACATACACACACACACACACTCACACTGTATGAGGCCGGTAGATAGAGGTAGACAATTGAGTAGATAGAAGGGTAGGTGGAGACGTATGCTAGTGTTACGACTAAAGGTTTAAAACAACGGCCGACAGAAAGGGCTTAGTCATACACGCGCTCGCTCGCGCCTTGTATAATTGTAAACATTGCTGATGTGACAAAAAAAATTGTAAACGTATAAGCCATTTTCGTTGCGACATAATGCTTACGTAAATGATATCGCTTGAAACAGTATAACAGCCTCTCTGATTGGAGAAAAAGGTGGAGGAGAAGAAAAATTATTGGCGCATTGAGGTAAAGTCATGCCCTTAAGGAGTGGCATTTCTTTGAGAAGTAAAAGGATATTCGATGAATGAAATAGTGAAGTCAGAACGAAGGTGGCTTGACGTATTATATAGGGATCTCGAGCGGGACTCCCTTAGTGTAGCTCACAAAACCAAATAAAAGAATGAAGATAAGAAAAATCAATCTCATTTAATTCACCCCTCAAGCTTTGAGTGAAGGACTAGGCAGGGGGCCTAAAGAGGAATGAAAATTGCTAAGTGTTAGAGCCATATAAGCGAATAATGATGAATGAAAAATTTTACTCTACAGAAGAATTAGAACTTATTTAGAGATTAGTGCAACTGGCGCTAACACACACACACACACACACACACACACACACACACACACACACACACACACACACACACACACACACACACACACACACACACACACACACACACACACACACACACACACACACACACACACACACACACACACTAAGGAATTAAAAGATAATGACGCTATTGTAATCCGTCAGGCTGACAAATCTTCCATCTTTGTGATTTTGGACAAAGAGGACTACATGAACAAAATGATTAACATACTGGGAGACACTACAAAATTCAAGCAGATCGCGAAAAATCCTACAAATGACCTCAAGACCCGTCTTAACCGTATAATAAGATGCAACAATAGTACTGTCGGTTCGCCTAAACTCTCTCTCATTGATGGGGATTACAAACTTGGTTATGCTTATGGGAACGTCAAGACCCATATACAAGGATTCCCTCTTCGCCCTATTATCAGTCAAATACCATCTGTCACTTACAAACTCGCAAAACGCCTGAACGAACTCATCACCCCTTACACCCCTGTTTCTTACAGTTTAAAGTCTTCAGATGAGTTCCTCGACATTTTAAGATCTACGCCACCTTCTGGTGTCATCGGTTCTATGGACGTGGTCAGTCTCTTCACCCCCGTCCCCGTGGATGAAACTATTGACATGATTTGTAGTAGGATCTACCACGACAGAGAAGCAGGAGACACCCCCTTGGCGATACCTGAAAACACACTACGCTGTCTCCTTCGCGCGTGTACCAAAGAAGTCCCGTTTTATGGACCTGATGATAATATGTATGTCCAAATTGAAGGTGTTGCCATGGGGTCCCCCTTAGGCGTCCTCTTCGCTAATTTTTGTATGGGCACCATAGAAAGTAGAATTTTTCTGCATCACCCCGAACTTCTACCATCTGTATATGTAAGGTACGTAGACGATGTTTTCA
>NC_134807.1:39480137-39485137 GCF_046742065.1 Oratosquilla oratoria | reverse complement strand
CTTGTTTATCTATTAAATCTCATTACATATGTTTCCCAATAATTTATTTATCTATATTTATTTGTATGATTATTTATCTAATTACTTGTTTGCCTATTTATCTATTTCTCTTGTGACACTGTTTCTGACCCAGGGCAGTGGACAGGATGCAGGGATGACCCATCATCCAGGAGGTGGCAAGAGAAGAGGGAGGGAGGACGGTGGAGGGGAATGGAATATATAGGAAACGGAATGGTTGGAAGTGGTTTCTATGCCTTTTTCTTTTAGGCTACCCCCCGTGTAAGAGGGAAAACCCTTTGGTATATGTATGTATCTATATTTATTTTCATTTATGCGTTTTATTTTTCTATTAATGCATTTATTTATTTATTTATTTATTTATTTATTTATTTATTTATTTATTTATTTATTTATTTATTTATTTATTTATTTATTTATTTATTTATTTATTTATTTATTTATTTATTTATTTATTTATCTATTTATTCATTTATTTATTTATTTATTTATTTATTTATTTATTTATTTATTTATTTATTTATTTATTTATTTATTTATTTATTTATTTATTTATTTATTTATTTATTTATTTATCTATTAATTTACTTATTTATTCATTTATCTATTCATTCATTTATGTATTTATTTATTTATTTATTTATTTATTTATTTATTTATTTATTCATTTTTTTACTTATCTATTTGTTCTCTTATTTATTTGTCTGCATGTTCATTTATCTATTCATTTATTTATATATCTATTTATCAATTTTTATTCATTTATTCATTCGATTATCATATATCAATCTGTTTATCTATTTATTTATTTACTTTTTATTCTTTTGCATATTTATTTATCTGTTTTATTCTTGGAACCTCGTTGCATTTGGCCGTATCCCATTCTTATACCAATTCATTCAAGTTTGTAATCTGAACGGTTATTTGCTTTGGGTTGCCCTAAGTATCTTATACTTTTACGGCATTGCGAGGAGCAACAAGCATCTTACATTTATTCGGTATCATGTGAATACCACAACATCTTGTGTAATATGCGTTTATTTGATTAAGTTTTATATTTCCATCCAGCCCTGTTTCCCGCTCTGTAACGATTTGGTTGTGGCGTGCTGGACTTCTGCAACCAAGCGATTACAAGTTATATTCTCGGCTATCTTCAGGATATTACTTAATCCCACGGCCTGAAAGAGTCATGTAATACCATTCCTTTTACCAAACAAAGCTTTCCATCAGCAGATGAGAGTCTGGTAATAGTTACATCAAAATCTATAAGTGTTGTCACTGACACAAAGTGGTCAGGAGAGATAATGGTCAAATCCCTTCATTTCGGAGATTTAACCCTTTTGCATCGAGTGGTTTTCTCTACCTCTAGCTGCCGCCAGGCTGATTTTTTTCACTTCCGTGGAATCCCTTTGATACCGAAATTAATATAATCTCTCGCGATTAAACCCTTCCTTACTTGGCGGTACTTTTTCTTTTTTACTCTGTCATCATTTCATTTTATTTTTTGTGTGACACCCTCTAGGAAGCAAAATACTTTAGAGAATGTTGTAGTGACAATTAAGATAATTTTTCTTAAATATCTCAAAACTGAAGATGCTGACTTACATATCATAAGCCAACCAAAGACTTAAATGGTTTTTGCAGGTTCAATGGTAACTAACAGCAGAATCTAAGAAGCGAAACTCAGTATATATTTAAAATCCTAGAAGAATCTGTCGACGCTAGCGAATTATAGAAACAGAAATATTCATTGACAACATCAACCCATTAACAGTATACGATAGAGGCAGGTGAACGCAAGATGTCACTCAAATGATAAAGTTCGTAGAATTCACATGGGCGAGTTGGTTAGAAAGATATAATATCATATATATATATAAAAAAACACACGAAATAGCACAATTGCAAACACAAGATTGAGCGCGCCATTGGTAGATTAGTTATATGGACTTACCTATGGGCTTTGCAACTTTTGATTGCACTCACCTGATAATGTTCGTAGAATTCCAACGGACAAGTTAGCTAGATATATATAATGTTATAAAAAAAAATCGAAATAACATAAAAGAACGCAGTTGCCTATATAAGATTCATCTCGCTGCGAGTAGTTCAGCTACCTGGATTCATCTCTGGGTTCTGCAACATTGAATTGCATCTTCGGATGCACTCTGGCAATATCCTTTTTCGACAACAAAATAGAATGTTTTACTAACCGATTTCTGTCTTCAGTTTTGAAAACCAATATTGACATACCGAGCACAAGATTGTTCCAATAAGAAACGCTAACCAATTTTGGAAGAAAAATTCGAAACTATAGCATTTTTGACTACTTGTTGATATAATAGCAACAAAGAGAAAAAATTTATCCAATTCATAAAACATGCCATCCGGAGAAAGTATTGCACAAAAATAAAAACGAGAGTATCAATATTATATTAGAAAAAACATGCACATCAGAAATAGAAATGAAAAAATGGTTCACATGAAAAAAGCAAACATGAGTAAAAGTTTGCAATTCTAAAGAAAACCTGTGGATCTATTGCGTCCTCTTTCTCGCGCGCACGCACACACGCTCGCGACAAGGACGCATACGCAGACACAAAGAGACACACAGACACGCACAGACTTATACAGAAACGCACAGACACGCACAGACTTATACAGAAACACACACGCACACACACGCACACACACACACACACACACACACACACACACACACACACACACACACACACACACACACACACACACACACACACACACACACACACACACACACACACACACACACACACACACACACACACACACACACACACACACACACACACACACACACACACACACACACACACACACACACACACACAAAGGAGTACAAAGAAGAGCATACGGGCAGGAGACACTTGGTACATAACTAGGTCGGATGGGGAGGGGGAATAAATATGTAAATGAATAAATAGGTAAGTAAATAGACAGAGAAATAAAATCAATAGACAGATAAAGTACATAAAAAGATTATGGTAAATGATAAAAAAAAAACAGAGAAATAAGAATATTTTGTAATAAGTAATGAATAGATAAATAATGAAAGACAAACAAATAAATAATGAAAAATAAGCAGATGGATGATAATAAATAGATAAACAATGATATATTAATATGTTCAATTAAACAAAATAAATGACAGGCATTACAGCATATTGCATAAAGTGTTTATCTAAATGAATTTTAAAACTCCGAACAACAACAAACACAACAACATCAACATCAACATCAACATCAACATCAACATCAACATCAACATCAACATCAACATCAACATCAACATCAACATCAACATCAACATCAACATCAACATCAACATCAACATCAACATCAACATCAACATCAACATCAACGTCAACATCAACATCAACATCAACATCAACATCAACATTAACATCAAATTTAACATCAACAACAACATGAACATCAACATCAACATCAACATCAATATCAACATACATCAACATCAACATCTACATCAACATCAAAAGCAACAGTAACATGATCAAAAGTAAAAGGAACAGCAACAGTAACAGTATCAACAATAGCAAGGAACAGGAACAACAACAACAACAACAACAACAACAACAACAACAACAACAACAGCAGCAGCAGCAGCAACAACAACAACAACAACAACAACAACAACAACAACAACAACAACAACAACAACAACAACAACAACAACAACAACAACAACAACAACAACAACAACAACAACAACAACAACAACAACAACAACAACAACAACAACAACAACAGGAACAACGACAGCATCAGCATCACCAACAACAATTGTACTAACAGGAACAGCAGCAAAAGGCTTGGTTATTGTTGTAAAATATCTTTGTAATTGAAAATTTATGCTACACCTAATATGTCCGCTTTTCTCCTATCAAATATGTAAATATACCTCTGCCTTTACTGAACTTTTTATCAATAAAATATCTCGAATTTATTTTCTATCGTTATCTTCCACAACTTTGTTTCCATTGTATATCATTTATACCTATTTTTCGTTACTCACTTTTGCGATTTGGAAATTAGTCTTTCTAAGCTCTGTGACCTTCTCACACCACTATTACTCCCTTTACCAGCAGCTTGTTAGTTTGAATTTACGAACTTTTCCTCCTGCCTCACACAAAGAGCTACGATACGCAGAATTTTGAATTTCCTGAGCACCAGGCGTGTCTGCTCCGGACCCTAACTCATGCACAGAAGTTCTCAAAGTTGTGTGAGAAGAACACGAGTAAGACCTTGACTACTTACGAGTGTTTACTAGTCTTTAACTATTGCTCTTGTGTCGAGTAAATTTTCATGTATAAGACTAGTGATAAAACCACACCCACATGGACCACAGATATCTGTGACGCGCCCGCATTCTCTCTATACAGGCCGGTACGTAAAGCTCCTTCCTTAAATTTGAGTAGCTTCCTATTAACGACCACACCAAATCCATCTGACTTCATTATTCTCAGCTTGGGCCTGCCAGTGACCGTCTTGATTTGAGTCAAGGCATACAAGGACATGATGATCGAGGTGTCGGAAAAGGATAATGGACACTGTACATTTGAATATTCTGCGGCATTCTATGATAACCGAGTCTCCTACACAGCTTCATTGTCTTCCTAACTCCCCATTCACTCATATTTTGCATTAAAAGGAAATCTTGATCAATTTTTATTTATTTATTTGTATTATTTATTTTCTATTTTTATTTGTTTTTAATTAATTCTAATTTTATTCATTTGTTTATAATCATACCAAACTAAACTGGATTAAATGCTGACGTGTAGGTCGGATACATGCTAACTGACTCTTTTCATCAGTGTCCAAACTGGTGCATATGGAAAATATAAAACATTGACTCTTGTATTTGTTGATTAATTTATGAGACGGAAATTGAAGAAATATGAACCTCAACTCGCATT
>NC_134807.1:39450137-39460137 GCF_046742065.1 Oratosquilla oratoria | reverse complement strand
CAAAGGGGACTCGTCCGGAAGGAGGAGACTACGCTCGAGGAGATCCTCGCGCCGCAGCGCGAGGAGTGGTGTAGTATATTTGTAGTCTTGTAGTCTTGTAGACATCACGCTGGTGATTATTATTATTTATATATGTGTGGAGATGTAGATATAATAGTGCTCTGTGTTATATCCAAATAAAAACACGTGTTGTGTTACCTTGGTGTTTCTTTCTCTCTCGCCCGAATTCTCAATAATACCGAGTATACAAACCTTTATTTGTACCCCCCTGACAGGGAGTAATTGGTAAGGAACAGTATGGGTTGTAGGGATCAGATTTTTGTGGTAAGACAGATATGTGAGAAAGCTCTAGGAAAAAGTAAGGATGTTTTTTGGGCCTTTATGGATTTGGAAAAGGCTTATGAGAGGGTAGACTGGAAGGCACTGTTGGAGGTGTTACAGATATATAAGATAGGAGGAAAGCTTAAAGCAGTCAAGAGTTTTTACGAGAGTGGTGGAGCCTGTGTTAGAATTAGAAATGGAGAGAGTGAGTGGTTTGAGGTAATGTTAGGACTTCGACAAGGATTTGTTATGTCGCCTTGGCTGTTCAATTTATACATGGATAGGGTGGTGCGAGAAGTAAACGCAAGGGTAATGGGCCGATGATTGAAGATTGTTAAAGAAAATGGAGAAAAGTGAGAGATAAACCAGCTGTTGTTTGCTGATGACACTGTACTTGTGGCAGAATCAGAGGAGGGATTAAGGAAGTTAGTGACTGAGTTTGGGAAGGTGTGCGAAAGAAGGAACTTAAAGGGGAGAACGTGGCAGTAAATTGGGAGTGAGTATTAAGAGAAAGAGATTGGAGAAAGAGGATAGTTGTAGATACTTGGGTGCAAATGTGACGGGAAAAAGGAGGAGTGGAGGTAGAATGTCAATTGAGAGAAGCATGTAAATGCCTTGGGGGATTAAAAATTGTAATGAGAAATAGATATTTAGGACTAGATCCTAAGAGGAGATTATATGAAGGAGTGATTGTACCGACAGCACTGTAGGGGGTGGGGGAAGCCGTTGGTATATGTATGTATGTGTGTATACATATATATATATATATATATATATATACTGTATATATATATGCATATACATATATATATATATATATATATATATATATATATATATATATATATATATATATATACACACGAGGGTCGCTCCAAAAGTAATGTCTCCTATTTTTCAACTAAAAAAGTTAAAGAGCTACTAAGACGGAAGTGGCATCATTAAAACGAACAACTTTTTGTGCTTCAAAATTCATTTTTCCACGTAGTTACCACCATTCTCAATGCACTTTTGCCAGCGATAAACAAGAGCCTTGATACCTCGGTCGTAAAAGACAGCACCTGCCGAGGCGGTCCATTTTTCACGGCTGCGATTACGGCATTGATGTCGGGGAAACGCTGCCCACGTAATGTCCTTCAGAGGTCCGAACAAGTGGAAGTCTGACAGTGCCAGGTCGGGACTATACGGTGGATGAGACATCACCGACCAGCCGAACTTTGTCACACATTCCGTGGTCTTCAAACTATGTAGCCAGGCGTTGTGGTATTGCAAACGGAATGTTTTCCTTTTCTCTGACCTTACACGGGCAATCCGGGCCTTTATCTTGGTGAACGTTTCAACGTAACGGTCAGAGTTGACAGTCGCCCATGGTTCCAAGAAATCCGGGAGGATGACGCCCTTCCTGTCCCAGAAGACGTTGCACATCACTTCTTTGTTGGGGAGGGTGAGTGGTGCCATTCCATCGACTGCCGTTTGGACTCCGGCTCGTAGTGGTGACACTACGTCTCGTCACCAGTGATGATGTGGTCCAAGAATCTGTCACTTTCGGCTTCGTACCGATCTAACAAGTCCTGACAGACATCCCGTCGGTGGTCCTTTTGGTCCTGCGTGAGCATTCGTGGAACCCACTTTAATGTATCCTAGGGATAACAACATCGTTTCCAGTGCACTGATACCCACATCCAAGTCTACATGCATTTCATTCACCGTTATCATCCGATCAGCGTGGATGAGTTGATCGAGGCGCACTTTGTTTTCCAGGGTGGTGGCTGTGCATGGGCTTCAGGAGCGCACTTTGTCACTCACATCTCTGTCTCCACTCTGAAATCTACGAACCCATCTCCTAACTGTGCTGACATTAACTGCATCGGCTTTGTAAACGTTCACCAGGCGCCGGTAAATGTTAATTGGTTCATTTTTTCTGCATGCATCTCTGCTTCTCACGCACGGCCATGAAAGGGATTGCTTTCTTAAAGTGTCACACCATCAATATCTATAACAGAGAGATGAAACTTTCAGGTCATGAGTGTATAAGTTCAGTCATCATAACAATTCAATTTACAATCCCCTCGGACCCCTTCGGGTGGAATAATAATAATAAAAAAAAAAAGAAAAAAAAAGGAGGCATTACTTTTGGAACAACCCTCGTATGTGTGTGTGTATCTATCTATCTATCTATCTATCTATCTATATATATACATATATATATATATATATACAATATATATATACAGTATATATATATATATATTATAGATATGTATATATATATGTATGTATATATATATATTACATATTATATATATACTATATATATATATATATATATATATATATATATATATACATATATATATATATATATGTAAACATGCTTATGCTCGAAAACCTCCAATATCCCTCCCAATATATGCTTGATTTTGAGAGCATCTATTTTTCCTTAGAAATATGATGGCCTGTGACTAAGATTTACGAGAAGTGAGGTTGTCTACGTATTTATCTAACCTCAAGGAGAGTACTTAGACAATTCAGCGTTTAATAATGGAATGACACCGATTTCTGAAGCCACTCAATTGGCATAAACTAACCAGTGCTCTGAAAAGCCAATCTTTTGAAATATTAATTTTCCCAATAAAAAAGAGGCTATAGTGTAACTGCTTAGAGAGGATACCTTTGCTAACCACTTCATTGTCATCAGAAGTGAGCTTGACCATCTAAGCAGCTCCCTGCCTCGCACTAACGCTGTACTATAAAAAAAATTCATCAGGAGTAGTAATACAAGTTAAATGCAGCTAAATGACTTCAATGTGTAATACACATAAATGCTCAGAGCTAATGTCATGCAACACTTATTTTGGCACAATTATATTATACACGATTATTTCTGATAATCATGTAGCCATATACAATCATCCTTATTCTATTATTTAATAGGATTGTAATAGGTATACATCTCAGATGCAGCTGCACTATATACACTAACTACTATGCAAATCTATGTTATTATTTTAATTTTCGAAAACATTGTTTGAACTAAAAAGAGGATTCTTGTTGTGCCTACACCCAAATACAAGCGATAGTTTTTAGCTGATGCTGTCACTTTTATAATTGCAAACATTTCCAAATATGCATTCTCATGACAGAGTAACTTGCTTGAAACTCCTTGTTTGTATATCTCCACTCATATACATAAGGAAAAATGTTTGGTAACTTTTATCTATCAGACATTTTTCACGTATTTACATATTTTTGCCTCGATGCACCAATGCATACAGGTATAATAACAACAATGCTACGGGCACACAAACCTTTGGATACAGTATTTACTATTTCTTTCCGTAAATATACACATGCTCGCCTATTCACAATGCTATACCCTCAAGACCTTCATGTGCATACACTCTTTCACACACCAACATCCAAGACAGCATGAAAAGTGGAAAGCGTAGCCCATTCGTCTGGTTTCTATTGCAAAAGGACTAACGAGCCGGCTTTTCTCGAAGGGTTTTGCCGGGAATTTGGAAATTTGACCCAGTGGGAACAGCAGCTCTTCTTTCCTTCACTCGTGTTCACCTTTACTGACTGCTGCTTTGAAGAGCTTTAGGTATTTTGTTTATGTGTACCTTTTCGTCCTGAATCTATATGTTTACGGCATTCAAAACGTAAATTTAAATCGTGTGCCTGAGCTCGTTAGGCTTTCGACGCACTAGAAATTCGTGCTTTAATACAGGTTAGTCTTGTGCAGCTCCTTGATATGCTACTTTACACATTTGTACCCAGTGAACGCTGCTTTTGACATTTTGAGAACTCGTGTAAAAAGTTAATGAGTTTTCTATTAATATATTTTTTATGCAGAGAGGTATTTGCAATACTTATGTATACTTTCTTAGGACAGTATAAATTAATTTTCATATTCAGTTATCGACATTTATTTGCAGTATTGGATTTTTTGGGTCATTTACATTCATATATACTCATTGCTTGCCTATATTATGCCTGGACTATGAACATATACACGTGTTTTATATCCTATGTATTAAACACACACACACACACACACACACACACACACACACACACACACACACACACACACACACACACACACGCATACACGTATGTCTATAAATATATATATATATATATATATATATATATGTGTGTGTGTGTGTGTGTGTGTGTGTGTGTGTGTGTGTGTGTGTGTGTGTGTGTGTGTGTGTGTGTGTGTGTGTGTGTGTGTGTGTGTGTGTGTGTGGGTGTGGGTGTGTGGGTGGGTGTGTGTGTGTGCGTGTGTGTGTGTGTGTGTGTGTGTGTGTGTGTGTGTGTGTGTGTGTGTGTGTGTGTGTGTGTGCGCGCGCCTGGGAATAAACTACTCCCCAGGAGTTAAGTCGACTGCTAACTGCCGTCCGTACTTAGTTTTTACGAAGAATTAACATCACTCGTAGCTTCGTGGTTAAGCTAGTACGTTTCCTTTGTAAAATTTCGTCTTTGTCATACCTGAATAGAATCACCAGTGACAGTGTAGTCAATGAAATAATTCCGACTGTCGTCCCCGGATTTGAGCCAAGGCTCATGAGAACACGATGCCGTCGCTCTACCAACTTAGCTATCGGATGTCTAAGATTCCTCAACCTGGGAATTAATCTACTCCCCAATGAATTAAGTCGACTGCTAACTTCCGTCCGTACTTATTTTTTACGAATAATTACCATCACTCGTAGCTTCGTGGTTAAGCTGGTACGTTTCCTTTGTGGACTTTCATCGTTGTCATACCTAAATAGAATCACCAGTGACAGTGTACTCATTAAATAATTCCGACTGTCATCCCCAAATTTGAAACAAGGCTCATGAGAACACGATGCCGTCGCTCTACCAACTTAGTTATCGAATGTCTAAAATTCTTCAACCTGGGAATTAATCTACTCCCCAGGAATAGTCGACTGCTAACTGCCGTCCGTACTTAGTTTATACGAAGATATACATATATATATATATATATATATATATATATATATATATATTGTTATGCCTTCCGCAAGGATATAAGGAAATATGTCTAGGAGGGGTTCGTACTTTGTGGTCTTGATGTGGTTAAAGCAAATCCAAACGGAAGTTAACATAAATAATTAATTTAATTTATAACAAAAAGTCAACAAAACAAATATAATAACTTTACAAAAACAAAATCAATCAATAGACAATTAATTCCTCAACCTGAACCGAAACCAAGTCATGAGATTACAGTTACGTGGGTACACAACGGGATTAGAGCAAAAGCGATGTGAGAGGGAAGTTACGCCTCGATAGCCAACGAAAATTGTCCGCTTAGAAGCCGGCGGAATATAATATATATAGTGTTGGCGAGGACGGGAGGAAGGAGAAGGATAAGCCGGACAGAACTAGTTTAAGTCTGTCGGACGAGTAAGGAGTAGAAACGACCACACGTATACAAGCAATTTACAGTACATACATAATTATCCAACAAGTACAGAGTATTATACATATACAGACATTTTAAATACATGGAGGATGGTGCCCCCCCAGAACTCATCAACTCAGGAGAACAGATGAGTTGGGAGTTCTAATCAGGACGGCTAAGGGTATCAGCAAGAATATTCTCAGAACCCTTGATATATTTTATGTCGAGGAGATATTGTTGGAGGAACAAGGACCAACGTAACAGCCTCCTATTACTGTTCTTGTTCCGTTCAAGGAATATTAACGGATTGTGGTCCGTGAATATCCGTAAAGGGTTCGAGCTGGGTGGTACGTAGCATTCGAACTTCCGCAGGGCAGAGATGATGGACAGTAGCTCCTTCTCGGTAGTCGAATAATGCCTTTGGTGTTGATCTAGTTGAGCCGAGTGGTACGCGACAGGATGCAATATCCTATCATTTTCTTGGAGAAGAACAGCTCCGACGGATTGATCACTTGCGTCCGTCTGGAGAACGAAGGGGACGTCGAAGTTAGGTAAACGCAGAACTGGATCCTGTGTGAGGAAGATTTTTAGGAACAGGAAAGCGTTCTGACATTCCGGAGTCCAGGAGTAAGGTATGGAGCAGCTTGTCATTCGGGTAAGGGGTAAGGATTCCTCCGAGAAGTTTGGACAGAACTTCCTATAGTATCCGGCCATACCCAAAAGGCGCCTAAGTGCTTTTCGAGAAGCGGGAGCCGGGCAGTCGAGAATGGCCGAGATGTTGGCTCGTTTCGGCCGGACGACGCCTTGTCCCACCTCGTGTCCCAAGTACGTCACTGTAGCTTGGGCGAAGATGGTTTTGGAAAGTTGGATGGTGAGGTTGGTTTCTTCCATTCGGGACATTACGACATCTAGTAGTTGTACATGGTTCTGCCAATTAGGATAATATATTATTATATCATCTAAATATACAGCTACCCCATCAATCCTGTAATAGGCAACTCATGGTACGTTGGAACGTAGCCGGACTATTACGTAACCCAAACGGCATGACGGTGTATTCATAGAGTCCAAAGGGAGTGATGAATGCAGAGATGGGACGAGCTTGTGGAGCCAAAGGAATTTTGTAATAACCTTTAGTGAGGACAATTTTAGTAATAAACTTGGACTGTCCCACCTTGTCAATTAAATCGTCGACGTGGGGAAGAGGATAGGCGTCAGGGACGGTAACTGCATTCACTCGTCGGTAGTCCGTGCACAGTCGAGTTTGTCCGTTTTCTTTGGGGACCAGGACACACGGAGGGGCCCACGGATAATTACTGGGAACTGCCAAGCCGTGCTGCACGAGATATTCGACCTCTTTCTTCATTATCAGCTTCTTCTGGGGATGTAGTCGGTACGGGTGTTGGTGGCTAGGAGAAGTTCCTGGATACAGTTGAATCTCATGGGACGTATAATTACAACGGCTAGGATTATCTCGGAACAAGGATCTGTGACTAGAAATAATTTCAGAAATCTCCTTGGCTTGGTCAGGATTCAAGTGGTTAAGATACAAAAGTAGGTTGTTCAAGATGTCGCTGTTGTTGCCGACTGTGGGAGGATCGAAATGTGGCAACGTCGGTTCGTGGACCAGTGGACGGTCGGTTGACATAGGTATTTTACTGGTACCGTGATTTAGCGAAAGCAATGGTTTGACTGAACTGTCTAGTGGTATTTTGGCAAGGTATGGCTTGAGCAAGTTAACATGAACAAGTTGAGTAGTTTTGCGTCTGTCAGGGGTTTCTAGTACATAATTATATTCAGACATCTTTTTCTGAACTTTATAAGGACCATGGTATTTAGCTTGAAGAGGTTGTCCAGAGATGAGAATATACGCAAGAACCATATCTCCTTCCTTGAATTCTCGCTTACGAGATTTCTGATCAAAATCAACCTTCATTTTACTCTGTGCATGTTCAAGGTTCTTCAAGGCAAAGGAATGAATTCTGGCTAGGTTATCCTTAAGGGAAACAATATACTGGTTAACAGACTGTAAAGGTGAGGTAGAAGAATATATGATATGGTCCTTGATTACCTTGAGGGGTCCCCTTACCTTCCTTCCATATAACAATTCAAAGGGAGAAACACCCAGAGATTCGGATGGTGTTTCACGGAGCGTAAATAGGAGGAAAGGCAATCCCTCATCCCAGTTACGGTCTTCCTCGCAACAGAACTTACGTAGCATATTCTTTAACGTTTGATGACATCGTTCTAGAACTCCCTGACTAGCGGGGTGGTACTTTGTAGACAGAGACTGTTTAACATTTAGTTCCTTGAGAACTTGGGTAAAGAGTTTGCTAGTGAAATTGGAACCTCTATCTGACTGTATTTCCTGAGGAATACCAAAGGAAGTAAACATGTGAGTTAAACACTTAATTACACTCTTAGCACAAATATTCTTTAAAGGAAAAGCTTCAAGGTACCTGGTAGTGGGACAAAGAACTGTTAAGATGTACTGGTTACCCTTCTTGGTCTTGGGTAACGGGCCTACTATGTCAATCACTAGTTTCTGAAAAGGTTTACTAGGTACTTTAATGGGTTGAAGGGGATCCGGAGGAATAGACTCGTTTGACTTGCCTACTAGTTGGCAAGTGTGGCAACATTTAACGAATCTACTTACCTCTGTTTTCATACTAGGCCAAAAGAATACTGACAAGAGTCGTAAATAAGTTTTCTTAATACCTAAGTGTCCTGAGTGTCCTGTATGAGCAACCTCTATTACCTGAGTCCTCAAGTTAACAGGTAGAACAATTTGGTGACATTCTGCCCAGGTATCATCATCAGAAAGGTGACGAGGTTTATACAATCTCATAAGTATTCCTTCGTGCAAATAAAAGGAGGGAGTATGTAGGATATCCTCCTTGGGAATAGCTCTGTTAAACAAGGGAGCTAAGGAAGGGTCGTTCTGTTGAGCCTCTTTGATGCTCAGCTCAGAGGATAGAGTAAGCAGGGTGGTTGGGGTGGTTGGAGAGGTAAGAGTTGGTTGGTTAACTTTTGCTTGGGATCGTGTAATAGCACAGGTTGGAAATAGGTTGGGTTGGGTTTGCTCTATGGTAGAAGTTGGGTTATATGGTAGGGGAGAAGTAGAAACAATTAAAGGAGGATGGACTAGTTCTCCTGCTAGATCGTTACCTAGTATAAAATCTGCTTCAGGGACAGGTAGGGTTGCTGTTTCACTTACTCCTACGGAGACAGTATCCTTGACGAGTCCACAGTTCGGGTGCACCTTTGCCAGAGGCACTGAGAAGGGGTTGTGGAAGTCCTGCAAGTATACATGTTCTCCTGTATAATTACGTTGGACTCCCGGCAGCGCTGACTGAAGTAGCAATGACTGTGCTGCTCCTGTGTCCCGTACTATTCGGAGGTTGTGTTCTACGTGGTCTGGACCAAGCGAAACTGTTCCCGTTGAACGGATAGGCTAAAAAGGATCTACAGAATTGGCAGTAGAATGGATAAAGTAAGCTACAGATTTTATATTCTTTTGAGCTACATTACATTTTGGGTCTGGGCAATTTGCAATTATGTGTCCTGGTTTCTTACAGAAGAAACAAACAGGGGAACTAGGGTTATCAATTTTCCCATCTTTACTACCACTAGTTGGTTTTACATGATATTGTTGGCGGTTACTGTCCTTTCCGACATTTTTGTGAATCAATGAGAGGGTATTAGTCAATTTGGCTGCTTTCCTAAGGTCAAATTCCTCCCTGTCAACAATGTGAATTTTTAAGTAGTGGCGAATTTTACGCACGAATTCTTCTAACGCGATCAAGTTCACTACTTTCTCAAGATTATCGGCTGATGCTGATTTAATCCACTTTCTTAATGCTCGGAGTTTGTCTGACGCGAATTCCATATATGTCTGATAGTTAAGTTTGTTAGAATTTCGAAAGGCTTGTCGATAACCTTCGGTGGAAATTTCATAAGCGGAAATAATTGTCTGTTTGACAGCTTGGGCTTAATGAGCCAAATCCAGTCTGCTTGGGGAATTGCAAAATTTTTACTTATTTCTTCAAATTCTTGAAAAAATAAGGTTGGATTCTCGTCTGAGAAGGAGGGAATAAGTTTGGTGTACTGCAAGAGATCTAACTTACTTGAATTTGAAACCACTTGTTGACTTGGGGTCGATAGTTCGAGCCTTTTTAGTTCGAGTTCGTGCTGTCTTTGAAACTGTTTTTTGTTCTTTATCATGCTGCACTTCGAGTTCCTTAATTTGTAGTTCATGCT